>NC_052063.2:26899677-27079159 GCF_903992535.2 Arvicola amphibius
CCCAAATCTCCTGTGGCTTCCACAGTCCATCCCTCTCTAACCTTCTTCTCTTGACCTGATCCCTTTATCCCAGCCCCAACTCCTATCAGGCAACCTTGCTAACCCAGAGGTCACCCTTGTCAGAAAAACTAAGACTGCCCTCAGATCTTCTCTTCTCTCTATTTCCCTAGATCTAATACCCCAGCCTCAACCCCACCTCTGTAACAGAATACCAGGTGTAGTCTCCCCCCACATGACCCCATATCCTGCTCATATCTCCTGTGAATCCCACAGTCAATCAATCCCTTCCTATGTCCCCTCCCCTACTCCATCACCTTAGCAGAAAGCCTCTGCTAAGCCAAGGGCCACACCTACAAAGGCAGCAAATAGACTGAAGGCAGAAGCACACTTCGACTGCCTCTGAGATCACATCCCTTGGGTCTCAGCATCAACTCTGGAAACGAGTTGCTGTCTCCATTTCCTATCTAACTCCATCCCCAACAGATCACAAACCACTTCACCAAACTTCTTTTCTCCAGCTCATTCCATTATGCTAGTGTCTAAAACCAGCAGACATTTAAGGGAAACAGAAAAACTAGCTGAAAAGCTTCAGCACTCCCTCCTCTCCTCCCATCTTCCAGTCTGGTCTCCAGCACTGCAACAGAACATCCACCCCTCTATGCCCACATCCCCTGTGGATCCCACAGACCATCCCACCTAACCTGGCTATACCTCCCCACTCATTTGCTTCATTATAGCCCCCAGCATTGGCAGGCATGCCCTGCTAACCCACAGGCTGTGCCTGCCAGAAAACACACACACACACACACACACACACACACACACACACACACAGATAGGCTACCCACAGACCTTATTTTCTCTCTCTGTTCCCTGACATTTGATTCCCCAGTCTCATCTCCAGGTTTGCAGCAAAACAGCTGTGGGAAGCTTCCATTGCACCCCCTGTTCATTTCTTTCTTGTGGATCCCACAGATCTTCTTCCCCTTATAACCTTCCTCCCCCAACTCATGGCTTTGCCCCAGACCCCAAACCTAACAGGCACCCTCTGCTAACCCAGGGGCCACTCCTCTTAGGGCAACAAGTAGCAGGAGGCAGAACCACCCCTCTCTTACCCACTTCTGAAATCCAATACACCCATGCTCATCCTCAGCACAACCCACTCTGATCTCCCTTCCTTTTAACCCATCCTCTACGAACTTCCTTTCACCCAGCATCATCCACCCTCAACACGCAATCGTGCTGAGCACACAAGCTGAGACAATCCAGGAAAATGGGAAACACACTGTCCTTACACTGCAGAAACAAGGAATAAAAGACCCACCAAACAAACAAATCCAGGAATCAGCACCAACCCGGATGCCTAGATGGAATTGTACGCCCACATAAGTGTAGTGCACCCACGTCTGTCTGCCCTCTATGCGCTACCATACAGTTCATGAACTGGGCAAGGGGCTGGAGATGAAACACACGAAGACTCACAGGCAGAGAAAAACGCGAGTCATCCTTGATGCCAGAATCCTGAAATAGGAATGCCCCTTTATGTGGTACAGATCTGCTTATATAGAGATCCCTTAACTAATAGCTACATCCAGCCAACCCCCACCGGGAAACCACTCCCTGCCATCAGGAAACTCATCAGGGTCTCATGCTCAGAGCAGGCAGCTGCAAGCATTACAAGTTTTTTACCTCAGAAATTCGGAACTGAGGGGTTCCACAGCTTCCAAAACATAATGTCGAAATTAATTTTTGGTTGTGAGCCTAGCCTTTAATGGCGAACCAGAAATGCCATTCTTAGGTATATACCCAAAATACCCCTCAATCATACCAGAAGGGCATGTGCTCAACTATGTCCACAGCATCATTATGTGCAATAGCCAGAAACCTGGAAACAACAGAGAAGCCCCTCAAACAAAAATGAATAAGGAAAAAAGATGGAGGTTTTTAAAGTGGAAATGAATAAATTTCATATATATATATATATATATATATATATAATATATATATATCCAGGAAAACAAAAGGAAACAATTGGACAAAATGAATAAATTACTTGAAAAAAGCCAAGAAAAAAAACAGTTGATGAAAACAAACTGTTCAAGACCTGAAAAGTAAATAGAAACAATAAAGAAAACACAAACTGAGGAAATTCTGGAAAGAAAAAAAAATAGGAATTTCAAGAGGAATGAGAGAGGCAAGCTTCTCTTGCCAACAGAATGCAAAAGATGGAAGAAAGCACCTCAAGCATTGAAGATATGATAGAAGAAATGGATATATATGTCAAAGAAAATGTTAAATAAAAAAAAAACTGCCACAAAATATTCAGGAAGTCTGGACACTATGAAAAGACTAAGCCTAAGAATAATAGGAATACAAGAAGGAGAAGAATCCCAGCTCAAAAACCCAAAATCTATTTTCAACAAAATCATACAAGAAACTTTTCCTAACCTAAAGAAGGGAATAACCTATAAAAGTAAAAGAAGTATACAGAATACCAAATAAATTGAACCAGAAAAGGAATTTGATAATGGATGCTATAATTCCACACCAGCTCAGAATTGAGTATAATAAAGGGCTATTTATTTAGAAGTAGACTCATAGCTCACGGTCCTCTGCACAAATGGGGAAGAGGAACCATATCCAGAAGCCCGGAGAGTGAGTGAGCATGAGATTTAAGTGGACATTTATAAGAGGTCACACCCAAGTGGGCTGGTATTGTAAAGGCTACTGACTAAAAGAGTTCCCACAGCAGAAAGTCACATCACCATAAAATAATTAAAACACTCAACATACAGAAGAAAAACATTAAAAGATCCAAGGGGGAAAGACTAAGTAACATATAAAGGCAGACCAGTATAACTACATGTGATTTCTCAATGGAGACTCTAAAAGCCAGAAGGGCCTGGACAGATGTGCTAAGTCTCCAGGAGACCACAGATGACAGCCCAGACTATTATACTTGGCAAAAATTTTAATTACCATCAATTTAGAAAATAAGATATTCCATGAAAAAGTCAAATTTAAATGATATCTATCTATAAATCCAGGCTTCCAGAAGGTACTAGAAAGAAGATTCTAACTCAAAGAGGTTAACTATACCCATAGAAGCATAGGAAATAAATAATGCCATACCAGGAAAATCAACAGAAGAGACATACACACACTACCACCGCCACCAACACCAACAAAATAATAGGAATCATTCATAGGTCATTGATGTTTCTCAGTTAATAGGAGAGATCTCATATTAGCAACTTATGAGCACACCTGAAAGCTCTAGAACAAAAAGAAGTAACCATACCCAAGAGTAGACAGCAAGGAATAATGAAACTGAGAGGTTGAAATCAATAAACACAAAGAGAATAATGCTATGAATCAGCCAACAAGTAGGTTGGTACTTGGGGAGGGGGGGAATTGACAAACCTGTATCCAAACTAACTAAAAGGAATAGAAAAAAATATTGAAATTAACAAAATCAGAAATGAAAGGGGGATAAAACAACACACACTATGAAAATCCTATAATCATAGGGACGTCCTTTAAAAAACTACTCACAAATGACACCACCAGGGCCATATCTTCTGTGTTGCCAAGGCAGTGTGCAGGGGCCACTCTCTGGAGTGCAGCAGCTGGTGAGGGGCAGGACATAAGCTCTCCACTTCTCAGGACCTCAGGGCGAGCTCTCCTACCTGCCCTTGCCCATGCCACTGTATTGCAGATGAAGGGATGGAAGCCAGGTCTCCAAAGCTCAGGTTCTTGGTTCCCATTTTTCCCCTCATCTGCCCCCCCCCATATCAATAGGGTCAGATCTACTGTGCTGCCCAGGCAAAGTGCAGGGTCATCTTTCTTGGGTGCTGCTGCTGGTGATGGGTAGGGTCAACTCACCTGCTTGACCCAAGTGGCAAGAGGTAAGGTGTAGTGAGAGCGGCGCCACCCCGGCTAAACTTTACCCAAAATAATTACACGGAAAACTATATTCTTTTAAACACTGCCTGGCCCATAGTTTCAGCCTCTTATTGACTAATTAAGCCATATTTAGTAATCTGTGTAGCACCACGAGGTGGTCTCTTACCAGGAGAGATCTTAACCTGCATCCATCTCAGAGAGGAGAGGCATGGCGACTCACTATGGTGACTGCCTGAAGTATCTGCTCACTGCCTTCTACCCAGCATTCTGTTCTGTTTACTCTGCCTACCTAATTTTCTGTCCTATTGGGACAAGCAGTTTCTTTATTAATTAACCAATGAAAGTAACACATAGACACTCCTCCATCAGTAAGGAGTAATGGATATTTTTTCCTTGCCCTCATTACTACAAGGCAGATGAGGTGTCCCTGGCCATAACCCCTCGGAGTGTGAAAGCAGGAGAATCCTCCCTGACCCCTTGTTGCATAGAGTGAACTAGCCAGGGCAGTGCTAGAGAGCTCTACCTGGTAGTGAGGATGTGGGAGACCTGGCGGACTGACAATTCCTGAAACCACCACTGCGCAGAACCATAGCTGTGAGTTGGCCCATGCCAAGATTCACCCCATCGATGATCTGCTAAAGTACATAAAGGGGCTGGTCCTATAGATCCAAAACTTCAGAAATGCCACAACACAGGGCTACAACAGTATATACAAGTAAAGTCCCAATGAGGGTTCACTATTGAAAGCATAGCAGAAACCAGTTTTCTCGAACCAGACCAATTACTCTTTCCAGTGAACACTTGCAAGTAAAAATATATGTATTGAAGGATGTACTGTGTGACTCACTGGACCACAGTACAGTTTTCATGATGAGATTTCTCTCTCTCTCTCTCTCTCTCTCTCTTTCTCTCTCTCTCTCTCTCTCTCTCTCTCTGTCTCTCTGTCTCAATCTGTCTTTCTTTCTCTTTTTCTTAAAGTCTCTTAAATTTTAATTTATTTTATTAGGGTGGGGTTGCAAGGGCAGCAGGCAGATACAAAGAGATGGGAAGATGAATGGGATTGAGAGTCATGATATAAAATCTACAAAGAATCAATAAGAAGCTTTTTTTTTAAAAAAAAATAAACAACCTGTAATTCTACCAAATTGGAAAACTGAAAGAAAATGTATAATTTTCTCAATAGGTACTACTTACCAAAGTTAAATGAAGATAACATAAACATCTTATGTAGACCCATAACAATCCCTAGTTAAATAGATGCAGTACTTAAAAGTTTGCCAACCAAAAAAGATCAGGACCAGATTCATGGTTTATCACAGAATTCTACCAGATTTTCAAAGAAGAGCCAATACCAATACTACTCAAATTATTCCACAAAGTAGAAGCAAAAGGAACATTGTCCAATTTATTTTATGAAACCATAGTTACTCTGCTATCCAAACCACACTGACTAAACAGAGAGAGAATTATAGACTAATTCCTTTATGAACACAAATGAAAAAGATAGTCAATAAAATACTTGCAAACCAAACACAAAAACACAAAAAACTTTCACCCACCAGTATCAAGTAGACTTCATCCCAGTGGTGAAGAGAAGATTCAATATGTGAAAACCAATAAATGTGATCCATGATGTAAGAACACTGAAGAAAAAAAAAGAACCTGGAATTTGGGAACACTTGGGGGATGGTGTCAAAGCATAGTGTAGTGGAAGCTTCTTAGAATCAATAAAGGTGATCCTAATGAGAACTCATTGCAGTGGAGGACACCGAGTCTCAACTGTTCATCTCTTCTTGCCTGGCAAGGTTTCCAGGGGTGGGACATGCTTGCATTCAGTTGAATTGTTAGCTAAGGGATTCCCATGAAAATTTCCAAACAACTCAGGCTGTTTCTAAAACAAAGAGCAGCTCTCCACTAACTGACAGCGAGGCCACATTATCAACGACAATTTTCACACAACTCATTGAATATGGCAAAGTTGAGCTGGTGCCTATATGGAGCCTTCAGTCCTATGTTCTAGTATCTTTGGTGCATGAAGGTACTCTATAGAATGAGAAACATGGACACCAACTCAGCCACAAATCTTTGGCCTACAATCTGTTCTGCTTGCAAACGTGTTAGGGCAATGATGGCACAGAACTTGTGATGGTATCCAACCAATGTCTGATTTGACTTAAGGCCTACTCCATAAAAGAGAACCCATGCCCAATACTGCTTTGGAAAGCAAGAACCTAAGAGTAGATATCCCAGAGACCTAAACATTACTAATGTTTTTCTAAGAATCAAAAAAAAAAAAGATTCCTAATGAAATTCTGCTCTTTTCATACAATCCCCATCAGAGAAACTTCCTCCAGCAGCAGACAGAACAGATGCAAAGACATACAGACAGTCATTAAGCAGAGAGAGAGAGGAGAGAGAGAGAGAGAGAGAGAGAGAGAGAGAGAGAGAGAGAGAGAGAGAGAATCTAAATAAGAACTCTTTATCATAGCCCTCCCTGAGATCTCAGGGAGTCCTGAAGAAGAAGAGAAAGAAAGATTGTAGTAGTCAGAGGGGACAGAAAACACCAGAACAAGGTCCACTGCATCAACTAAGTAAGTCACATATGAGCTTGCAGAGACTGAAGCAGAAAGCACAGGAACTCCATGGATCTACAGCAGGTCCTCTGCATATATATTATAGGTATTAATTGTAGGTAGAAATCCCAATTTCCCACTATAAATATCCACACTGAGGTTGATGTTTGTTATAACTCCTCAGCCAATATCTCATGCTTATTATTAACCAGCTTTCACAGTGTACATTAACCCATTTCCATTCATCTGTGTACTGTTATGTGGCTAATGACGTCACCTGTTCTCCAGCATGTCTTGCTCCCTCTGCATCTCTCCCTGACTCCTCTCTTCTTCTTCCCAGAATTCTTCTAGTGTGGCTGTCTTGTCCAGTCTCTCCTGCATGCATATATGTAGGTATATACACATATATACACCTAAATATAAATTGCCGAACTCAGATAATGTTACTTGTATGCATGTTTCCAGGGCTGACCACCTGGCACCGACCAATCAGTTGCTGTGCTCTTCCCTAGAGAAGGCCACCACTCCCACTCCTGGCTTTATTGGCTTTCCTATAGCTCTTTATGTGGGGTTGAGACCTTACAGGATATTCCACATGTGCCACGCTCATTGGTGCCATCCTCATTGAGTTCATGTTTGGGTCCTCATGATTGTGAGGCTCGAGAAGTATAACTTCTGATGTCATGAGGAATCATAATCTCCCAGCAAACGTCCTGAAGCTCTGACTCTTATAATCTTCACAGTCCTCATTGTCTTAACACAATCTGTTAGTGAGCCTTTCAATTGGATTCATACATCCAGGTAATAGGTAATGACTCATTCGTGAATTTTCTTGTAATTTTTTTTTTTTTTTGGTGTTTTCGAGACAGGGTTTCTCTGTAGCTTTGGAGCCTGTCCTGGAACTAGCTCTTGTAGACCAGGCTAGTCTCGAACTCACAGAGATCCACCTGCCTCTGCCTCCCGAGTGCTGGGATTAAAGGCGTGCGCCACCGCCACCCGGCTTGTAATTTTGTTTTTATTTCATAGTGATGGTTTCTTTCAAGCCTATTATGTTTTTGACTTTTGTTTGTTGTTTCACATATGCAATCATGTATGTCTTCCTTTTAGTTTCATCCTTCTTCTGCCAACCCCACACTCTGCCTTTTTATTCTTGTCTCAACTACAAAGAGGCAAGAGTTTAAGAGTTCAAAGTCTATAACTTATTATGAAAGAAAGCAAGAAGGCTACTGTGACATATATTTATGTATTTACATATTTAATATTTTCTACTTTATACAAAGGAACTTGAAATTGTTTCCAGTGCTTAGAGTATGCAAATTACTCCTTCACAGGCTTGTTTAAAAGTAATTATGTTTTCTAGATTGTTCTACAACATGCCCATTTGAAATACTCCTTAAATTTCCAAGGCATGGATGCCATACAATGTACCAAAAAAGTATTTTTGATGTAATTAAGATTGCTTTCTTACTATATAAAATGATTATATTCAACACTTAGATATCAAAAGAAAAGATTGTAAGCAAACACAAAAATATGTATAGGGTCAAATAACAACTTCTCTTTTTAAATAGGTATGACCAATGTTCATTATATTCATTGTCTTTAAATAAAATCATTAAAAACCATTTATAAAATTATTAGTTATATTTTGTTATGCAAATTGTTTGCCTTTATAAGCTAACAGAAAATATATCTAAATAGGCAGGAGATAAAATTTTTCATACTTTTATTTTTAATAATTTGAAAAAAAATCAAAATATAGTTATCTTACTTCCCCTTTCTTTCCTTTAGTTACTCCTGTATATTCCCATCCCTTTGATGTCACTAAAATTCATGATCTATGTTTATTTCTACATTTATGTAACCACACAGCTGCCCATGAGTAATATAACAAAATCATCACTACATGATGACACAAAATGATCATGTCAGCATAATTCTTCATGCCAGGTCTTAAATCAATTTAATAATTACATTTTATAATTGACCGAGTGTGTGTTTATGAGGTAGAGAAGACAGAGAAGTTTCTAGCAAAATAATTCAAGTTATTCTACTTACTTAAACAAGACATATGTTAGTTAGCTAAAGAGTGACCAATGTTTCTATCAAATTAATTTTAACTTTTTTATATAAAAGTTAATGATTAAAATGTATTTCAGATTTTATCTCAATCTTTTAATGTATGTTGAGTGTCACTACTCTGGGCACAGCCATTCAATTACAAGTTCATTTGAAAGGTTTCATTACAGATTATGACTGACTGACTGAAGATATTTTCAGTAATTTTTTTGGAATGAGGATCAATTAAGGGAATAATTTGATAATTGTTCAATGGGCAATTCTTGCCACTAGTAAGACTGAACTAATATTTTGATTAACATACATTTCATTTGGATTACATGTGTCTTTGTGTGCTATTGGCTCTAAAAATTAGGTCCAGTGTCAAATTATTTTCTTATTTGAAATGGGGCTAAATTAAATCAGAACACTTTAGTACAACACAGAATATTAGGGTAAAAATTAAAAATTACACCAACACCAACACTCCCAATTTGTATAACCATAACTAAGGATATTGGTAATTTTAGATAATTTGATTATTCTCAAACATTTATAAATGTCATTTTTAAACTTTACATGTATAAGCAATACATAATTTTATATGCATAACAGTACATTTTAAAGTATAGGAAATAGGATCAGTGCTGATTTTCATTTTGCATTAGTTGAACAAGAGCAAAGTATTTAAGTGGAAAGGCTTGAGCACACTTCATAGTTCAAATATGCTTTCATAGTTCAAAACGCCTTTCCATCCACAGGTGAAATGGGGTCCTTAGAGGATTTATTATGAGAATAAAACTGTCAATCAAACATTTAATAATGGAACTCAGAAGGAACTAATGAGAAGGAAATTCAAGGTGAGATTTCATCTTTGCTTTCATACAACTCTTAAATTTTTATTTTCTTGATATATTCAGTCTGTTTCTTATATATCTAATGAAATAGTTATATTTTGAAGTTTTCTAGTATTTCTAGGATAACAATATCTAGAACAATACTTCAGTTATACAAATTCTCCAGGAGAAGGGAATATAAATCATTTAATACTAAATCATGACATAATCTGTTCAAGTCTTTGTCATATTCCTTCACCAATAAGAACACAGAATAAGTCCTGGATAAGTCAATGGTGATCTTTATGATTATAATAAAGTTAGGGGGACAGAAGAACAAACTAGAGAAGACTAGCAAAGAATATAAGTTGAGAGGTTCTGCTATGGTTGCAAACTCTTTATTACCTTACTAGAAAAAGTGGTCAGTCCACCTTTCTTAGATTTTCTTTTCTCTTTTTTTAATTAAAAATTTCTGCCTCCTCCCCGCCTCCCATTTACCTCCTTCTTCCCCCTTTACTCCCCCTCCCTCTCCTGTCCGAAGAGCAGTAAGGGTTCCCTGCCCTGTGGGCAGTCCAAGTTCCTCCCCTCTCCATCCAGGTCTAGGAGGGTGAACATCCAATCAGGCTAGGGCCCCCCAAAGCCAGTATATGTAGTAGGATCAAAATCCAGTGCCATTGTCCTTGGTTTCTCAGCAGCCCTCATTGTCTGCCATGTTCAGGGAGTCCGGTTTTATCCTGTGCTTTTTCAGTCCCAGTCCAGCTGGCCTTGGTGAGCTCCGATTAGATCAGCCTCACCATCTTGGTGGGTGGGAGCACCCCTCGACATTTAAAAATTTCTGCTCTTCTCTCACAGAGACCCACTCTTTTTATGATGCCCACAGCAACAGTGAGGGAGGACATGCTACCACAGCAAGTGGTAGAAGTCTGTAGAACTTGGTCACAATACCCCACATAGTAATACTTATTGCTGGTCTGTTTTCTTCCATATCACTTCCTATTAAAGAACAAGTATACATATTTATTTATGGATAAATCAGTGGAATCTAGCTGCTTTAACTCTATCAGTCATCATAACAATAGTTATTAGCTGTTCCATTGCCTATGACAGTTGGGTTTCTTCTCTCAGTTCCTTTCTGGTAACTGTAATAGCGAATGTTTAAGGTTATAAATGGAATAACACATTTAGAATCCTATAGAGTAAACACTGAGTAAACAATTGCTGTTAACTTTCAAACAGAAAAGTGTGGGAAAAATTGAAAAGAAAAAAGATAGAGATAAATTTTAATAACTAGAATCTAAGTGTGAGAAGGAATGCAGTAATGTAAATATACTAAAATCTAAAAGACATCTATCAAAGAGCATAAAGAAAACAATCTAACTCTATGTGTGTTATATGTGTGTGTGTATGTGTGTGTGGTGTATTCTAATAAGTGTGCATGTTTATAAATATGTTTGTAGGGTTGTATGTGGAAGCCAGTTGTGACATTCAGTATCTTACTTGAACATGTTCCAAACATGTTTGTTTGTTTTTTGTTTGTGGTTTTGGGATTTTTGTGTGTGTTGTTTTGTATTTTTGGTCTTTTCAAGACAAGGTTTCTCTGTAGTTTCTGTGCCTCTACTGGAATTAGCTCTTGTAGACCAGGCTGGTTTTGAACTCACAGAGATCCGCCTGCCTCTGCCTCCTGTATGCTGGGATTAAAAATTGTACCACCACCGCCCGGCTTATTGTTTGTTTTTTTTTTGTTTTTGTTTTCGTTTTTTTTTTGTTTTGTTTTGTTTTTTTTTTTTGAGACAAGGTCTCTGATTTAACCTGGAACTCATCAATATGGCTAACCTGTCTGTCTGGCTAAAAAGCTCCAGGAAGCCCCATATCTTTGCCTCCCTCTGCCCCAAATGGTAGGATAACAGGTGCATGCATAGTTTTGAGTGGATTCTACTGTACTAAAGAATCACGTCCTCATACTTGCTCCACAGGCATTTTACTAGCTGACCCATCTTCTCCATGCTTATTATATCCATAACATACAATAATGACATTGGAAAACTGAAGTAAATTGTTGCAAAATTATACATCATTCAACTGTAAGCAGAAAGGCAGATACAATAGGATAAAATTAACAGAGCATGTCTTCAGATGTCACCAACTAAGAATGGCTTGACATGGTGTATCAATTTTACATCATTGGAGAAGAAACTGGCATTGTGTAGAGATTGCGTTTTGAATATTGAATTGCATAGCTTTTCTCGAGCACAAAATTTGTGTCTAAATCTTCTCTCATGATGTTGTTTGATAACAGCAAGTTGCAGCTCCCAGGTACCCAAAAGATAACAAGGATGAACAACCATGTTCCATGACCTTCTATGCTGCTAAGATAGAATGTTCTGTAGATGAGAAGCATTAACACATTTTGACTTTATGTCCAACTTATTATGCATTATGGGGGATTAAAGGTTTGTGCCACCACCACCTGGATTAATCACTTTTCATTCCACAAGCCTGTCTCTTATTGCCCTCATTCTCATTCTGAAAGCTTTCTTCCCCACCTACCCTCATGTTTTCCTTTTGTGTGAAATGCACTGAATTTAGTTAGAATATCTCCCCCAGCATTTGTGGGTGGTTGTTTACTGGAGCAATGATGACTTCATAGAAACTACTACATGCTAGCAATAATTAATTGCTAATGGTGTGTCAAAGAAGGCGGTGTCTCTTGACAACCTCTTCTATCAAGGGGGAAATATGGAGGGACCCAGTCTTGTGCAGGACCTGTGAAGATAACCTCAGGCTCTGCAAGTTCATATGTCCATTGGCCATGTCATATGCAAAAGACAACATTTTGGTGAAGATTTCCCTATCCCCTGGCTCTTACTTTCTACTTCCTTGTAAATGATACTTCAAATGTGAATAACATTGATGAGGATATAAAAGACATGAAGAAGATAATTTCCAAACCTTATTTAATTGACATGAATAAAATAATTCACCCTAGAATAGGAAATTGTATTTTCTTTCAATTATGCATGTAATCTTATTAGAAGAAGAATCACAGTATATTAAATACAGTTATTTCATTAAAGATTTTGCCTTTAGTATAAAATAGTTTAAAAATTAATAGTAACAAAAATGCTATATCTTATAATATTAGGATTTCTTAAAATTACCTCTAAATAACTAGCTGTGGTGACAGTTATAAAACATAAATTTAATGTAGATTATAATTAGATAATAATATCTAGTTGTATATTCAAAATCCATTAAAATGTATGAAATTTACTACATGTAAATTATATTTCAGTAAAGCAGTTGAGACTATAGCTTTCTATCAAACTATGCAAAAAAGATAATTGAAGTACACAAATGCCTAAAGGAATAATCATTTCACAGCCTAAAAATAACCAATAAATACGTAAAGCATGGCTCACCCTCAGTACAAACCAGAAGAAAAACACAGTATAACCAAAAAACAGTAGTAATTTTGTTTTAGAAACATAATATTTTAGACATTTGAGAACATCCTTGAAAGAACATAGCAAGACAGATAAGCATTGCTTTTAAGAACTAAAAAAATCTTTCTTGGGTTAAAATAGCATTATATTAGTATATGTACAACGTACCAGCAAGAGAGACTCAGTGGCTAGAGCTCTTGCCACCAATATCCTGAGTTTGATCACAAGAGTCCATATGACTGAAGGAGGCAAATGATCTATGCAAGATGTGCTGTGACCACACATGCCCCATAGTAAATGCCCCATCCCCAGAATGTACAAAAAATGAAAAAAAAATGTTTCAGTGTTTGACTTCCTATTTACAAGGCAGTATGTTGATGGCCTAGCTTCAAATTCTGTGAAGATCTTTTCTCAAAGAATAAAGTGGAGGGTGAAAAATAATGTATTCATACCTGATGAGGCAGCCCAGGTTTTAAGAACACACGTTGCTCCTATATAGAACGCAGGTTCATTTCCCAAAATCTGTAGGATGTCACACAGCTGTCCAGAGTTCTAGGGGATCCATGACCTCTTCCACCCAAGACCCATAGAATGACATACACTATCCTTGAGTTTACGGGATCCCTTGCTCTCTTCCACCCAAAATCTGTTAGATGGCACACAACTGTCCTGGAGTTCTAGGATATTATCCCTTGCCCTTTTCCACCCGGAACCCATCAAATAACACACAGTTGTCCAGAGTTCTAGGGGATCCCTTGGCCTCTTCCACTCAAAACCCATAGGATGACACATAACTGTTCTGGAGTCCTAGAGGATCTCATACCCTCTTCTAATCATTTTGAGCACCAGACACAGTGTGTACATATACATTCTTGTAGGTAAAATATTCAAACACATAAAAAGAATGCATCTAGAAATAAACTAAAAATGAACAGGATACTTGTACTCTGCCATGAAATTCCCTTTGACACACCAACTGTTACTAGGTATTCATCTTATTCTTTGCTTATAATGCTAGTGTGTGTGTGTGTGTGTGTGTGTGTGTAAAAGAATAACCTTTTTTCTTTTGTGTCTTGTTCCAACTGTGCCCCATTAGTTTTTCCAACTTGACACTAACTAGGGATACCTGTAAAAAATGACATCAATTGAAGAATTATTTTCATTGGCTTATGGACATTTTATGGGGTATTTTATTGATGTGGGAGAGACCAGCCCACTATATTCAGCACTAACCCAGGGATGGTGATTTTTGGTAGTATAAGAAAGCAAACTGAGCAAGTAATGAGGTGCAAACCAGAATATAGGTTGCCTCCATGGGTTCTGCTCCATTTTCTTCTCCATGTTTCTGCCTTGACTCTTCCCTGGTTCTGCTTTGTGGGAGACTATAACTGATAGCTGGAGAAAACCCTTCACCCCTGCTGCTTGTACACAATATTTTAAAAGTTACAGAGACAAATAAAAGCAAGAATGGAGATATTTCTCTGCACATTTTTAGTAATTTGCTATTAAATATGAATGGTGGCTTTTGGATTAGTATAGTCAATTTTATCAACCTCAGTACTTGATATTATCCTTATAAATGCTAGCATTTGTGGAAAAGACCAAACTATGTGTCATAAATCAACTTAACTGTTTTACACGTGTTATATTTCCTCATTATTTTAGCACTGTGTGAAGTCATGCAAAAGCTAAGGGTTTTGAGGATGCCCTGGGATCAGTTAGTTAATAGGTAGAAATAGAATTTTTTAGCTACCCAACACAAATAGGTCATGATCTTCTTTACTTTATCAATTATCTAGTAATAAACATCTTAAATGTTTCAATCTATTGGTACTCACTCTCTATTTGTCTGTCTGTCTGTCTTTCTGTTTATTTATCTATTTATCATCTATCTATCACTCTAGCTATATTTTTATACACATATAAACACTTGCACATAAAACACACATACACAAATACACACGATCACACACACAAGGCTGAAGATAAACAACTGGACCAAACCAGAGCTGAATCAAAGCCAGAATTCTCACAGCCATTCATTTCTCTGGAGTTACAGCATGGCAAAAAAAAAAAAAACTGTTTGCTTCCAAATGAAATATAACAATCCAAGACTATATCTGTATGCTGAAGTTATACAATTTAGGGAACAATGTTTTCCCCTAAACAAGACAATGTAGCAAAACCCCCGAGGCAGACATAGGATACTTCTCTTTTTGCTGTTGGGCAGGAAAGCACAAGAGACCCCCCCCCCCCAAATGAAAAGGCTTTTGCAATTGACTTAAGTACTTACAGAAAATGAAGGCAAGGCCCTATTGCTTAAAGAGCCCATACACTTATGGCATTCTTTATGCTTTGGTTTTCTCACTAACTTCTCCCATAACCCTGGAATGTGGGAAAAACACAGGATCATCCATAATACATACCCAAGCAGAACAAACCAGTGTTAATAATATACAATTAGAACAAACGGGAGCTGATGAAAAGTCAACATGCTCACAGACATTCCTCTGTGTCAGAGTACAGTAAAGTTATAAAGCCTCCTTACTTCCAAAACAAATTATAACACACCAGGAAACAGGAAAGGGGTGGCAAAATAAGATAGCAGTTCATAAATGTAAATGTCAAACAATATACACAATTATACCAAGGTCACTTATTCAGCCTTTCTGGAAATTAATCAATTCTGAGTCAAACTTCTTTATGTTCAATAAGAGGATGAGGATATCAACTGTTATTGAGATTAGCTATTAAGCCAAAAAGATATCAGCTCTTCACTGTAAAGTACACAGAGAACCAAGATGAAGTGTTTCTTAAGTATCTCTAATTTGCAAGGTATATATTTAAGTTTTTAGGAGTCCAGCAGAGTGATTGCAAGGCAGCTTAATGGTGCAGTGTGGTGGCAGCAGTGGAAATGGACAAAGAACAAGGAATAAATCATGCCAAGAGTGCACTGTGCCCTTGTGGGACCATTCTAGCTTTGCCTTGTCTACTGAGGCTATTGTGCAATGCTTGGTGTTCTAGGTTTTCTATACATTCTGCCTCTGATTCACTAGAAATGCTTCAACAAATTCTTTCTCAACTTAATTTGTTTCTGTTGTTTGTAGCTACAAACCATCATGACTACAGTATAAATCAAACTGTTCTCTAAGAACAGGTCCCCAGGGCCTTAAGGAAACTGGAAATTTGTTTCAGTGTACTTAGGCCTGATAATAATGAATATCCAATTGGCCTCAAGTGACAGATACTTTCCACTGTGTGCCACACTAAAAACCTGTGAGATCTGAGAGGCAACCTCGATCCACCAATAGGAACAACTTATGAAAATATCTGTTTCTATCACACTGAAATAGTAATGGAGGAATAGTAGATAACACTATAAAAACCTCATCCATTTCAAGACAATGATTGTGAAGCCCTTATGGGTGCCTTTTAAGTAGAACCCATGAATAGCATATAAATTTCACATAGGAAACTCAACAAAAGAGGGACATTTATTTACTTTTATATTCCAATAATACTTATAGCAAACAGATTCTTTTACTGTGCTCTGTATTATAAAAGAAGTGATTTCCCTCCGTTGTTTGCACCCCTGTGTAGAAGGACTTGGAGTAGGATGATTACCAAAGGATACGTGGGAGGGTAGAGAGTCGCTAGGTATCTGCACACTTCAGCTCCTCTATTTGCTGACTTGAATTTTCTGTAACTGCTTTGGCTGATGGAGTTAAGTTGCAAAATGGAGCCATTTCTCCTGCTACCTCACACTTTCTAGTTCCCTTTGTCACTAGATGGCAACTCTAGCCTCCATTACTCAGCAAGGAAAATGAAAAAAAAAAAAACAACCAAATACCAACAGCAATAACAAAATTCCATGCAACTAGTGGGGGAAGCACTGTCATTCTGAAATGATTTTCCTGTTTTAGTAACTTGGAAGAAGTCCATACGATATATTTAAGATGGATTCAGCTAGTGGTAATACAATAAAACGTTTATTTTCTTTTTTCTTTTCCTTTTTTCCTTCCTTCCTTCTTTCCTTCCTTCCTTCCTTCCTTCCTTCCTTCCTTCCTTCCTTCCTTCCTTCCTTCCTTCTCTCAGAAATAGTCAAATCAATCCAATGGCTTTTGCTGTAATTAGAACAGAACAAAGATTCCAGCAGTACAGACATAAAACATCAGCAGAGGTAGCACCAGGAGCATGGCTATTCTAAAAGTGGTGTTGCTCAAGGCATCTTTTAACTCTATTTTCCTGAGCCTAACTTTGTACACTTTGAAGATTTCATATAAAAGTTCATACCCTGCATCACAAATCCCTGATATTTACTTAGGTATTGTGTGTGTGTGTGTGTGTGTGTGTGTGTCTGTGTCTGTGTGTGTGTGTGAGTATATGCTACCTCTGTGTACATCCCACAGAGATCCTTGAGTTCAAGTTCCAGGGAGTTGTGAGTCCCTGGACTTGGTTGCAGGGAACCATTCAGATCCTCTGGAAGAGCAGAAAGCAGACTTAACTGCTCAGCCATTTCTCCACTCACTAGCATCTGGTATCTTCCTTTGAGTCATAAGGTAAATAGAATGTTTTATAACACATTCATATTATTATAATAATATAATTTCTAATAGAAAAATAAAAATGTTTGTGTGCATTTAAAGTGTAATAAATACACACAATAGCCTAGATCTTATATGAAGGAGAAATTGCAGATGGATATTTGAACTCTATTTTTGTTTTGTTTGGCCAGAATATTAGTATGCAATGTGATACTATCATGAAGCCAGGTATCAGCACTGAACTACAAGTTCAAGTCAAGCATTCAGAAAGATTAAAACACGGTGTCCCACAATACCTTGCTCCAAGATAAATTTTAGGTAGATGTGAGGGTTAAAGTTCATTCTCAACTGGATAAAAAAATCACTGTGGAAACACCTCTCAGTGTAAACACAGGAGGAAAGACCCAGTCTGGACATGGGTATCACCATATCATGGAATGGGGGGGGTCCTGAGGTGGACAAAAAGGGGAAAGAAAAAAAATTCAACTCTGTAAAAGTGGAGGGTAGAATGGTGGTTGCCAAGGGCTAGGAAAGCTGGGGAGCTGGGTGCTATTGGTCAAATAGAATTTAGTGCTTCAGGTTGAATGATTGCTGGCTAACTTATAGCAATATGATGTTAGTTAAAAATGGGTTGTTATATGATTCCAGTTTTCTAGGGATTGTGATCTTAATAATCTACGTGCTTTCATTTAAAAAAATTATTTATGTAGCATGTGTAGCACATGAAAATATGTTAATTAGCCTGATTGTGGTGAACATTTTATAGCATTCATGTGCTCATACACTATTTGTCCAACCTGATTTTTATAATGCTGCCCTCTGTAAGACTGAACAAAAGAGTTGGTGAATTGATAAGTAGTCATTGTCCTGCAGCAGTAGGCTATCACCTGATTTAAGTTCTATGAAAGGCATTATGTGTTTAATTATGTATAAGATCTATTTTTCTCTGATCCTGCCTTCTTAAGAAATATACAACAGTTTAGTATTTCTTTATCATTTAAAATGTAAATTTAAACTAAACTTAATGTAGAGTACGCCCAGATAGTTTGCTTTCCTATCTTCTGTTTTAGGAACTTTATAAAATTACATATGTTCAATTAAATGTCAAATGACTGTATAGCATGTTTGTTCATAGGACATATATATATATATATATATATATATATATATATATATCCCTATGAAAAGACCTAACAAATACTACTAAAATATTTTGAAATGCAATAGAAATCCACTTCGATTTTATTTATGATTTCCTGACATTTGTTAGTTCTAATTCCTACAAGCATTTTCTTTTCCTTTCCAGGACTGAGGTGTTGTGTTAGCAGAACTGCAGGTGGGAGAATGTGAGGATTATTATATTTTTTTTCCATTTCATTGGTAATTATAAGCAGGAGGTAGTCTCAGCTCAGCTACTCAATGTGGGTGTGTGCTTGGTTTAGGGAGGAGGTGTCCTATTATCTATAGAGTAAGAAAATGACGCCTAGATACAAATCTAAAAGTTTTTCAATTAAGCCAAGTAATTAGATTTTGGAATGTATCCAGTGAACTTCCGCTAAGCATTCTGAATGAAAATGCTCAATGGCATTTCTTTAAAGGTTGTGTATAAATTATAAGTAAAAATAAAATGATGTTGCTGATGTCCAGTGAACGCACTCGTTGCAAATATGTTTTAGGTCATAACAAAGAACCTGGGTTTCTAAATCTCTCTGATAATATCTTCTTTTGAGCTTTGAAACAGAATTATAGTTTTAAAAGCAACACGATTAGATAGCCATCGATTTTCATAGTATAACTCTGTTTCTTAGAATGGAGTAGCCTTTACCCACAGCAACAGTGAATCTCAATGTAAAACAGAAAGCAAGTTCTTACTGAATTATGCCATTGCCTTTTGCACAGTGTGTTTACAACTATAAAAACAAAAACACTCATTTTTCTTGACATTAAATTTAGTGACAATAAAATATTTAAAGATATATAAAAATAAGATCATATGTAGGAGTTAAAATCAAAGATAAATACTCTTCAGAGGATCTAATGTAATATCCATCGTGGCTCTAAGAAATAATGAAAATAGACTGCATTTGTCATGAATTAAACTAAGGGCTACCATGTAAATGACTCTACTCCTGAACTTTATTTCACATTAGCAATATCTCATATTTGTTTTGTCCTTGTATTTCTCACCCATTTCTATATATTCTTATATTTCATTTTCATTTTCTTTAGAGTGGAGTAATAAAAGGCCAAAAGATTGTAAATGTATTTAATACACCTTCCTATCACAAATGTCTAATACTGTACAGTTCTATGTTATCAAAGAGAATCTATGTTGCCAGTGATGAAGATTATTTGCTCAATAATAATTATATTCATTATTACAACGGCGAGTGCCTGTTGTGATAGGGCGTAAGTGCTAGCTGTGAATGTGAGAGAAGATAGGAAACTATCAAAACGAAAACACCTTCTAATCCAGAAAGATAGATTTCTATTGTCCTCTGCTGGGGACAATGCACTAATATGGATCACAGTCTCAGGATATTGTTGAACTTTCTCACAAACACATAATTGTCCCCAGGATGCCCTGTTATTTTCCTGTGTATATTAAAAATAGAAAACTCTATCAAAGCCAGCAATAGATGGAGCGCCAGCGTTAAATGGCACTTACACTTTCAGAGAGCTTTAGCAGCACGATGGAGAGTGAGAAGACAAGGAATGCAAGGTGTCATTTGTAGTTTGCTGGGAAACACGTTTTTACCCTTTAATGTGACAAAATGAGGAAGAGTCAAGAAGAATGGAAAAGAAGCACAAATGCAAAATCCCCCAAATGGCCACTGTAAATGTTACTTAGCAAAATGTTTTGTCTTTCTAAAGAAAAGAGAGTTAAAAATGGTCAGGTCTCTAAAATACAAAGTGAATTTCACTATGTCACCATAAAGAGAGGTAACTTAGCAGAAGGGGTGGAAGAAAAATGGCTCTGGATTTCAGGTCACTCTGTCTACATATTCAATATGTCCTCCAGTTTTTTGCTAGAGAAACCCCATTGTTGGACTCACATAGCTCTGAAGGCTGAGTCTTCATGTCTTTGCACCGAAACTGAGCACTGTCGTCACCAAAGTCCATTAACTTGTCATTGTTAGGAGTTAATGGTATTACCATTGTTCTCAGTGGATGGCCCTTCCCACAGAATTATTACAGCTCTCTGGCCTTTGCCAAAAAGAAAAATGGCACACGATTTTGCCCACCAGTTATACCAGTCTCCTATGGTAACACAATTTGTTATAACAGCAAGGAGCTGGCAGAGGAAAAGAATTAATACTCAGCAGTTCAGTTTTTTCTGCCATCTAACATGTATTTTTATATAAAGAAGTAGGGTAATAATTTTTTAAATGATGACGGTTCAAAAATATTTGTAACCGAATTCTTGATGGAAGCTTACAGTGGTCACTGAAAGGCTGAATAATATATAAAAAAGAATTACTCTGTCCATAATCCTATTTTTCTCAAAACTATTTTTGTTTAAATATCTAATTCTGAAGTTTATTGAAGGGAGATAGATGCTTGCTTTATTGCTGTGAATGAAAACCATGTACTCTTTTGTTTGTGCCTTAAAATATTTTGTATTTGTGTCTTTGGAAAATAAACTTTTGTGTTAGAGGGGACTTTAGACATTCAGGGAAGATAAGTTGCATGCTGGTAGGAACTAAGCCTAGGTCGGTGGGGCACAGCTATATCCTTCTCTTAGATGAGGTTTACTAATTTTAGACTTAGTCCCTACTCCTCTCCATATACTCTTCCACTACAACTGATGGTTGTAAAGAGGAGAAAATGCTAGATTCATTGAGCTGGAATGAATTTCAGTGTAGGACTTCAGGGTCATGTCTCACCTTACAGTATGAAAAGCAATAAGAGGAAAACTGTGCTATGAGAAAACATTATAGGCTGGTAACTAAGCAACCTGTTCTTGAAGTGGCTTATATCTTTATTTTTTTTAATTTTATTTAATTTTTAAATAAATAATTTATTTTTATTTTTTAATTAAAATTTCATTTTAAATTTTTCAATATCCATGCCATGCGTACTGGCCACTCTCACCCCACCCTCCCTGTGATCCTTGTACACCTTTCTTTCTCCCCACAAATCTCTCACACACAGGTTGATTTGTTGAACACACATCTCTTGATATGTTACTCACTGAAATCAACCAGGACTAGCTGTGTGACTGTGAAGTTGGAGCTATATTCTGGAGCCTAATGGGCTCAGCAGTAGGTACACATTTAAACAGATAATTTCCCCCTCCCAGAATCTATTAAGAGCCAATATTTCAGAGGTAAAAGGAAGACTCTGTGAGCCCTGAGCCTCTTCCTTTTCCTGATTATTGATAGAGCTGGTCTCTGTGAGCCTAGACATGGAAATCTAGTGGTTGGTTAAGGATTGTACAGAATCTAGGAAGTGGAATTTTATTGCCCTCACCTTCTCTTCCTACTCTTACAAACACACTGCTTCTCACAGTGCTCTCTGTTCCCTACGAGTGGGTAGTGTGAGTGATTTGATTATGACAGAACCCATATCTGTCTCACCTTCTCTGCGTCTTGGGAGTCCCTAAATCTCTTCACTTGCCCACTGTACCCTATAGGGAAAGTCTTCTCTGATGAAGACCGAGAGCTGCTTTGTCTGTTGATATTTGGAACATAGTTATTGTTATTCCCCTTCAGTTATCCAGAAAAGTTCTTCTTAAATGGAATATGTGCTCGAGACTTGGGTTGTTAGTCAGAAAGCATTGGCAGTGATGTGGATCTTGAATCCAATTAAATATCTCTGGAGGGAAAACTATTATCTGAATGAGACATGGTGTTTGATACATTATGACCTTTTAATCGGGAGCAAGTTACATTACACTGAGAAATGTGAATATCTATTTAGTAAATTAGTAACCAAACCAAAGAAGCTGTGATGAATCTGTTGAACAAAAGACCTAAGAGGAGCCTAGTTGAGACTCAGGAAGTAGACTGCTTCTCAGGAAAGCCATGTTTAAGAATATATTTTTATTGCATATATTCTCTGAAGATGATCTTATTCTTGTATAAATTCCTGATGAGTTCCAAAAGGAAACTCTTCTCTGTTTCCTTTTTGTGTTTCTAGTTATTAATTGTTGTTCTTACATTATTATTTTCTATCCTAGTGAGTCAGTTGATCTAAAGATATGTATTCACTTTTGTTCACGTGAAAAAGCTCTATGCTATAAAGACGACAAAGAGCTATGAAATCATCAGAACCAGGAGACCTGCACTGAGGCACACAGTCTTTCTTTCCTTTCTGACTAACAAAGAACAGGGCTCATTAGAGTGGGAACAAGTCAACTAGTACTTTACTATTCTCTACTTCTCTCTATAAAATAAAAAAGATAAAATGAAGATAAAAAGCAGAATGTATATTTTTTGTCCAATTTTATATAATTCTGAACAACCCCGTGTTTTCTTGAAGACAAAGATCACAGATAGAAACAATTCTTGTAGCCTGCATCCTTTCACAAACTACTTCTCTGTTTCTTCTTGCCAGCATGCTGCTAAGATGTGGACGTGCGGTGGCTATTTTTAGCAATCTCTGTATCTTATGTATGAGTTAACAAAAGCTAGCTGAAAGTGAAAGAATTAGAATTTGTGTGGTGACATTGGAGTTACCTTGCTCAACTCATTAGTTGAGAAAAACTCCATCACAGAAAGCAATTAATAATTTATACTGGGACATGCATGTCAATGTCTAACTAAATGATGAAAAGTAGACATTTTAAAGTTATAGACAGATCTTGATCCCAGTCAAGTTTTAAAGACGCTGTAGTTCAAGTACAGAGTTGTGTGGTTTTAACGATTGAATTTCTAGCTAAATATATTCCTCACCTTTCAAGCCCCATCATTCCATTTCAATGTTTCTTACCACCCCATGTATTTAGTGGAGATAACCAGCTCTGAAAATGTTGATGCTGATGATGCCTTAGAGAAAAATTAAGTCTCTTACAAAGGTTTCTGAGGAAGATAGAAAGACTGGGAGATGCTTAGTTAATGACAGCATGGAGTATAGGTGTGCAGGAATAAGTATAAGGCCGAGATTTCAAATGAACTAAAACTTGGATTCAAAGAAACAGGAAAAAAAGCTGAAGCACTAAATGAAGATAAATTTGGAATTTAAATGCCTTGCAAGCATTATCAAAGACGAATATGTGAAATAGTTCCATTCAAAGGAACCAAAAAGGAAAAGAAGAACTTAGCTGGAAAGGGGATATTTGTTTTCAATATAATATATTGTTATTTACACTTAATAGTTTCAAAATTAAAATACAGCTCTTTGATTCCTTAGAATGATTATTATATTGGTATGATACTTAAAGTACCAAATGCTTGATTAGTAAACCTACCAGCAAGAGATATTTAGTAATAATCTGTCAGGAATATAATATACCAAAATTTGAATAAACCCTATAGTATATTGCTGCCTAATAGATAATATAACATCTTGAAACCAAGGTAAAGAAATGCTGTAACTATTCATTATTATTGGATGAAATAAGGTGGGTACTAAAAAGAGAAATGAAGTATAAAAGAATAACAGAGTTTAAAATGGTCCATTTGCAAGGTAATATTAATAAGTTTTCATGTTATGCCAAAATATTTTATTTAAGCCAGTAGTTTTATCATCTTTAGTAGCAAATATAATGTACAAAGTGCACAAATAGAAAGCCATAATACATCCTATGTGAATTTTACTGGGGCGTTAATGACCTGCCTAAGTTAACACCTTGGGTTTTGCCTCCAGCTTTAAAAATACAGTCAATTATTACTTGTTCAAATCTTCACCAGCATGCTCTAAGTAGACTAAATATACTCTTAGGAAAGGTAAATATTATACTATTTGGTTTTCACTCTCGGGTTCTAAAATCATAGCCATTATTCATAATTCAATTGTGTAGTTTGGGGCCTGTTGTAATGCATCTGTAAGTGAAAATTATGTACTTGTCACAGTATTTAAGTTTCTTGACTCATAAAATGTGAAATATCAAAGTGCAGAGTGGTGTAAAACACTTTATCATATATAAATAAATAGTGCAATATCATTAATTGTCCTTTTGCTCCAAGTGTATTTATACTGAGTTCATAACTTTTGAGATGATGTTAAAATATTTTTTTCACAATAAACCAAGGATAACAAGTGTTTTAAAGCTACTGACACAGTATAAGGGAAATATGTAGCATTTATATCAAATTTCATGCAAATAAGAAATGAGTATTTATTTGTTCATTATGTGGATTAACTACTCCTTCTTATTAACAAAAAAGCAATGCATATTTTTAATTATTCTTAAGGATACTTTTAGGGAAGAGGGGAAAATATTTAACATGCAAATAGTCAGGCTATTGCTGTTATTTTGGCTAAAACAAAACATAGATAATATTTGTGTACGTTCACACTGTTGGCTGTACAGCAAAGGGATTAGTATGATTTTAATACATGGATTGCCTAAAGTTGCAAGAAAATTAATATCAACCAAAAATTGTCAAATAGAACTACAACATGATTTCTATTAATGAATATGTTAATGAGGTTATAATAGTAATAACAATAACATCTACATAGATCAATTTTAGTTAAGCACATAAAGTTTTCAAAAACTATTATAAATCTTGTTAGGGGTCATGAGAGCTACATCAGGTGACAATTAGTGGTCAGATGTCAACCCACGAGAGGAATGGCTATCTGATGGAGGTTAATCCTGTCCAGACAGGGTCTTCAGGGCCATCGACTCTGAAAACTGTGGCTCACTTTTGTTAAACAACTTGGTGTTTGCCCAATACCTGCATTGTAGAGAGTAATCTCATGTGATGTGTAATATCTAGTCTCATTATTCCATCTCAACCTTATAGGCACATATTTCTGTGAGTGGTCAGATAGATGGCATTTTATGTAGCTATATAGTTTGATATAAAGAATGTATATTAGGACATGCTTCATAACTAGATCTATTTGTCCCACGAGGACTGTAGACATTTAAATGCCTGCTTATTTTTGTAGCTAACTAATGGCAATGTTTATTATGTGCCAGTTATATGTTTAATATTTTACCATTTCGATGGGACAGTTACAACTTTGTAGAGAAGAAAGTAGTATGCAAAGCACGTGTCTTTACAAGTGTTGTCTGTAGTAATACTGGTGTCATGACTCATTTATAAATACTTTCGTTCTTAGCCATAATGTAGTTGCATGTACTATATCATTATTGTAAATAAATCCAGAACACCTTACATGTAAACCCATCATATTTGATGACACCACGGGAAGGCGTCACTTTTAATTTCTGTTTAAGAGACAATGTTGTTGAAATATGGTCCTATAAGTGATGGAAACACAAACAAACCTGATTGCAGTTACCGAGAGAAAGATGACATACATTTGGCACAAATACAGCTTGTTCTCTGACATCGCTTTTAATAAATTGTGACTTTTCTAGGTAAATTGGATGACTATTGAATGACTTTTAAACATAGAATGGTATCAGTAATTTCTACTACAGAATAATTCCAAAGACATTTCAAACGTTAGTTTAGTGAGAGTAGATGAGACAAGAACAAGCTATTTCTGGAAAACAGTGTAGGAAAAGATTTAAGAGTGACTGAATCACAGAATAAGAGTAGAGACATTCTGTTTTCGTATCCAGTCTCTTAGCCTGTGCCTTTGGGAGGATCAACATAGTAAAAATGGCAATTCTACCAAAAGCAATCTATAGATTCAATGCAATCCCAATCAAGGTCCCATTAAAATTCTTCACAGAGATTGAGAAGACAATAATCAACTTTATATGGAAAAACAAGAAACCCAGGATAGCCAAAAAAATCTTATACAATAAAGGTACTTCTGGAGGCATTACCATCCCTGACTTCAAACTCTATTACAGAGCCACAGTATTGAAAACGGCTTGGTATTGGCATAAGAACAGAGAAGTTGACCAATGGAATCGTATAGAAGACCCGGATCTTAAACCACAAACCTATGAACACCTGATTTTTGATAAAGGAGCCAAAAGTACACAATGGAAAAAAGAGGGCATCTTCAACAAATGGTGCTGGCATAACTGGATGTCAACCTGTAGAAGAATGAAAGTAGATCCATATCTATCACCATGCACAAAACTCAAGTCCAAATGGATTAAAGACCTCAATATTAATTTGAACACATTGAGATTGATAGAGGAGAAAGTGGGAAGTACTCTACAACAAATGGGCACAGGGGACCGTTTCCTATGCATAACCCCAGCTGCACAGACTTTAAGGGCAACATTGAATAAATGGGACCTCCTGAAGTTGAGCAGCTTCTGTAAAGCAAAGGACATTGTCACTAAGACACAAAGGCAGCCTACTGACTGGGAAAAGATCTTCACCAACCCTGCAACTGACAAAGGTCTGATCTCTAAAATATATAAGGAACTCAAGAGACTAGACGGTAAAATGCCAATTAACCCAATTAAAAAATGGGGCGCTGAACTGAACAGAGAATTCTCAACAGAAGAAGTTCGAATGGCCAAAAGACACTTAAGGTCATGCTCAACCTCCCTAGCTATCAGGGAAATGCAAATCAAAACAACTTTGAGATATCATCTTACACCTGTCAGATTGGCTAAAATCCAAAACACCAATAATAACCTTTGCTGGAGAGGTTGTGGGGTAAGGG
Source organism: Arvicola amphibius (assembly GCF_903992535.2). Classification (NCBI taxonomy): domain Eukaryota; kingdom Metazoa; phylum Chordata; class Mammalia; order Rodentia; family Cricetidae; genus Arvicola; species Arvicola amphibius. Next base: position 26,926,755 of record NC_052063.2, read on the forward strand.
GCACACTCATCCATTGCTGGTGGGAATGCAAACTTGTGCAACCACTTTGGAAAGCAGTGTGGCGGTTTCTCAGGAAATTCGGGATCAACCTACCCCAGGACCCAGCAATTCCACTATTGGGAATCTACCCAAGAGATGCCCAATCATACAACAAAAGCATATGCTCATCTATGTTCATAGCAGCATTATTTGTAATAGCCAGATCCTGGAGACAGCCTAGATGCCCTTCAGTGGAAGAATGGATGAAGAAACTGTGGAATATATACATGCTAGAATACTACTCAGCGGTAAAAAACAATGACATCTTGAATTTTGCAGGCAAATGGATGGAAATAGAAAACACTATTCTGAGTGAGGTAACCCAGACCCATAAAGATGAACATGGGATGTACTCACTCATATTCGGTTTCTAGCCATGATTAAAGGACATCGAGCCTATAAGTTTGGGATCCTTGAGAAGATAATAAGAAGGTGAACTCCCAAAAAAGATATAGTAATCCTCCTGGATATTGGAAGTAGACACGATCGCCAGGCAAAATTGGGAACTTGAGGGTTGGGCAAGACTGGGCCAAGGGAAGATGGGGAGAGAAAAGTGTGAAGGGGAGAGCGGGGGGAGCTCGGAGGAATGGGGTGCTTGGGATATAGGAAGGGTGGATTTGAGAGCAGGGAAGCATATATCTGAATTTAAGGAGCTACCTGAGGGTTGTCAAGAGACTTGACCCTAGAGGGGTTCCCAGGTTTCCAGGGAGACGCCCCCAGTTAGTTCCTTGGGCAGCTGAGGAGAGGGAGCCTGAAAAGGCCAGTTCCTATAGCCATACTGATGAATTTCTTGCATATCACCATAGAACCTCCACCTGACGTTAGATGAAGAAAATGACAGAGCCCCACCTTGGAGCACCGGACTGAGCTCCCAAGGTCCTGATGAGGAGCAGAAGGAGAGAGAACATGAGAAAGAAAGTCAGGACCGTGAGGGAACCTCCAGCTGGCGACAGATGGGGAAGGTGACTGAGCCCCACATTGGAGCACTGGACTGAGCTCCCAAGGTCCTGATGAGGAGCAGAAGGAGTGAGAACTTGAGGGAGAAAGTCAGGAACGAGAGGGGTGCGTTCACTCATGGAGACGGTAGGACAGAACTAATGGGAGATCACCAACTCCAGTTGGAATGGGACTGATGGATCATGCGACCAAACCCGTCTCTCTGAGTGTGGCCAACAGCGGGGGCTGACTGAGAAGCAAAGGACAATGGCTCTGGGCTCTGATTGTTCTTCATGGACGGGCTCTGTGGGAGCCTTCTCAGCTTGGTTGATCACCTTCCTGGACCTGGGGGGAGTTGGGAGGACCTTGGTCTTAGCATAGAGTGGGGAACCCTGATGGCTCCTTGGCCTTGAGAGGGAGGGAGGGGAGGTATGGGTGGAGGGGAGGGGAGGGAAGGGGGAGAAGGAGGGGAGAGAAAGGGGAGAAGGAGGGGAGGGAGGGGGGAGGAGGAGGGAAGGAGATGGAAATTTTTAAATATAAAAAAAAATAAACCATGAGGAAAAAAAAAAAAAAAAAAAAAAAAGAGTAGAGACATAAAGCCCCAACAGGGGATTGGAGTAACTTTCAAAAAGACTTGAGTTGAAATTTAACAAGCAAAGGGTTATTAGGGATACAATTTTAATGCATGTTATTTTTGTTTATGTTGCATTTGTTTAATTCTATGAATCTCTATTACTGTGACTTCCTAAAACACGTAATGGTTTATCAAAGACCTGAATGGCCAATAGTGAGGCAGGGGAGACAAATAGGTGGGACTGGCAGGCAGAGAGGGTAGATATGAGGAGAAATCTGGGAAAGAAGAAGATCTGGAAATGACAAAGGAAGGAGGACTTCAGAAGCCAGCCACTCAGCCACTCAGCTACACAGCCAGACACGGATAAAAAGAAAAGGTAAACAAGAATAGAGGAAATATAACAGCCCTGAGGCCAAAGATAGATGGGTTAATTTAGGCTAAGAAAAGCGGCAAAGAAACACGGCAGAAAAGACTGGACATTCATGAACAAGAATAAGCCTCAATGTGTGATTGATTTAGGAGCTAAGTGGTGGGCTCCCACAAAAAGTCCAAAAGACTAAAGAGCCAAGAGTAAAACATTATACAACAAACAGGGGGCAAAGACACTTGTAAAAATCTGAGAGAAAAATAAGTCTATAAAAGACTTTTATACAAAAAAGTCCTAAGCTTGAGCCCTAACACTGATATAAAGGGAAAGGCACAGTTCTACCCTTGCTTTTAAACTGATCACTGGAGAAAAAGAAATGGAAGGAACCCTTGGGGATCATTGGCCAACCAGCCTAGTCTAATTAGTGAGCTTCAGGAGAATGAAGAACTTTTTGTCAAAAGACACAAGAACACTTAGAATTAATGTCTGAGTACTACACTACAGTACACAAAGATATACACATAAACCCCAAAACACATGAACACACAAACACACAGGAATACACACATAGGAGCACACATACACATAAACACAGCAACACTTGGCAACATACGGGAACAGACATTATCCAGTACAATACACATATAACATAAAAATGTACACATATACACACACAGAGAAACTTCGAAGATCTTAAGTTTGATCCACAAGAATGTTGGTAAGGATTGTGTAGGAGAAGTGATGTCCTTACATATCAAGTATGGTGTAAAAATTGTTTTTAAGCATTCATAAGTGCATCACATTTAAATTGATGTAAATATTTAACAATAAAATCTAGAAACATTCAAGAATATCAAAGTTAACCTGTTGATCTGTTTGAATCTTTTCAACTATCCATACAACAACTAAATTTGTTTGCACACCATATGAGAGAAACTGTGCAAGAAAGTGGAAACCAACAAATAAATATGCTCTAAAAACAGGATGCTACACCCATTGGTAAACAAGTGAGATTCAACCAAATTTCTGGATCAAGAAAATCTGTGCTTTTGTGGCAGCTCATAAAAGGTGCAGAGACATAACAAGTGTGTGAATAAAGAGAGGGTGATTATTAGCTAAAAGACAGAAATGGCAGTGTGTTTAGGTGGATGAAAATCATGCATTAAGACTTGACCTGAAAGGAAAACTGAGAAGCTCTAATAAAAATACCAAGAAGCACAGCTATACTCAACATTACTGTCAGCCGATTAGGCTTTTGTAATAAACATCAATAGAGTCGTTTCTTAAAGCACTCATGAGCCGTTGAAAACCTCAACTTGAAAGTGAAAGAAATCAGAGATTCTCAGCAGAGAAATGCCACGACCATGTTGGTGCTTTTGTGAAGGTGGTCGAGCATTACATGTGTGCATAGGATGAATGGAATTTGCATGATATCCTGTCAAGGGGCCTTTATGGAAATCTAGTAGAGGTTAAGAATGGCCTGGCCGGGCAGTGGTGGCTCATGCCTTTAATCCCAGCACTCGGGAGGCAGAGGCAGGCGGATCTCTGAGTTCGAGGCCAGCTTGGTCTACAAGAGCTAGTTCCAGGACAGGTTCTAGAAACTACAGGGAAACCCTGTCTCGAAAAACAAAAAAAAAAAAAAAAAAAAAAAAAAGAATGGCCTGGAAAGAATTTGTTTCAGTGAGGAAGGAAGGGAAGAACATGGAGAAATGTGTGGAGGTATGATGAACAATGCTTTAGTGCCTGTATGTATAAAGGTTAAAGGGGAAAGAGATAGTGTGAGTGACAACCAGTTTTATGTTTTATTTAATAGGATGCTACTAGATGGTATTATTCACCAACATAGGAAAATAAAAGAAAAGATTAGCAGGTCTGGAGAGGAAGGAAGAGAACACATCCCTATATATGTAGGTATCATTCTCAGTTGATTTTTGTTACTATAACAAAATATCCGAGACTTCAAAATTTATATAGCTTTATTTGACTCATGGATTTGATGTCTGAACATCTGAATCACCTGTTATGAGGGTATTCTTGATGCATCATAATATGGCAAAAAGTTACATATGGCATAATAAAACAGGTAAATTAGCTGGCATTATCTTTTATTCCTCTAATAAAGCCACTACCACCAATGTGTCTCCACCCCCACTTTGGGATCTCATTGAATTCTAATTACATCCCAAGAGTCATTATCACACATATTTGGGGTTATAATTCCTAATATATGAATTTTAGAGGACCTGGTCATGCCAGTATCACTGAAGCTTTCAAATATATCTGTCCATTAAGGAGTTGGAAATAATTTCTAATTATAAAGTAATATGAATAATCTTCATATACCATCTATGCCTGTCCTACTTAGCTCAAGATTTTAATGATCTCCTTAAGGGTTTCTGTGTTTCTCTCAGCATTATGACCACTTTATGATTTATTTGGTAGACTCCTATCGATGAGAGATAGTAAGATGAAAGAGGAAAAATACAAAACATGTATTACTGCAACATAACTATTTGTTGTTCGTAAGCATCATCTTTTTGATCAATAAGTGTAAATTAGAAAATAGAGAAATTTCCATTTTAATATTTATTTCTGTCCTGAATGATAAGACTTTTAAAATTGTAAGTAAGAAGGTATTTAACAGGATTTCGGAGCTTGCTCTCCAGCAGTTCATGCTGGATATTAGGTCTGATTTTTAGGTGGACCGCAGCTGGAATCCTTGCACTTTGAGGCCGTGCCTAAAAGACTGTAGTGAGTTTGAAGCCACAAGTTAAAGCTACTAAGCAAAGTCCTAGCAAGACTGGCTATAGAGTGAAATACTAAGAAGAAAAAGGAATGAGGAGAAGGAGGAGAAAGAGAAGAAGGAGGAAGAAGAGGAAGAGAAAAAAGAGAAGAATGAAAAAGAAGTGGAAGAGAAGGAGAAAGGAAGTAGAAGAAAGAATTCATGTTAAAGCAAGCAACCATAATTTATATCAGGGGTCAAAAATTCATAAAACATAACAGCCATCAACAAATAAGGATGTGAGCTTGATAAATAGAAGGAATGTTTATATGAGGGAGGAAGGTGAAGAAAGAGATGAATGGCAATAAAAATTACCAAAATTCAAAATTGATTATCGACGTGTATGAAAATTTCAAAGAACCTATAAAAAGAATACAATAATGGCCACAGTGGTGCACTCACAAGTAACACCAGCAGGTGGGAAATGAGGAGAAAGGGAGTCAAGAATTCAAGGACATCCTTAGCTATAGGAGATTTAAGGAAAATTTGGACTATATAAGACCATTTTTATAAAAGAAAAAATGAAAGAAAAGAGATAGAGATGCAGTGGTAAATAGTTGTTCAATTATAGGGAATGAATCAAAATATAAATTAAAAACCACATTGTAGCTGAACATTATAGTTGAGCAAAATGAGGTGAGTAAACAGTCAATCACTGTGACTGTATGATTGACAATTACTGAGAAGAGTCTGAAGTACCTGCATTACATAACAAGATCTTTTAAGAATGAACTTTATTTAGGAAAGCACTTCCGAGATTTTTGAACAAAAGTTTAATATGGCTACACAATTTTCATAACTCAAATTTCTTGGTTAAGAAATGTGACTGAAGGTACTCAGATGGGCCCTTCTGATAAAAGATCTAAGCTAGAGTCAGTTAGCAGGCCTTCTGAACACACTGAGTAACATCAGTATCTACATACATGTATAATAAATATGAATTATTATTATAATTACACCTCACCCACAGGAGGGATGTGCCCCAGGGTTCTCAAGCCTTATGTCAATCTCTTGGTGCAAAGCTCACTGTCTTTTAAAGAATTCTGGATAGCTATCCTGGCAGCATAAAGGTCTACGTCATGTTAGGAAATAATTTTTTTATTTCAATCTGTTCCTGTGCTTTTTATCAAATTCATTTATTCTATGTGTGTGAGCGTTTTGTTTGCATGCATATTTATCACGTGCATGTATAGTGCTTGTGGAGGTTAGAAGGAGGCATAAGATCCCTTGAAGTTATGGATGACTAGGAACCATCGTGTGGGTGCTGGGAACAAACTCACATCTGGAAGAGCAGAGCAGGCAAGGCAGAGCTCTAGACAGCTGAGTCAGCTATGTTCCCCATCATTTTCTTTTTTATGAAAATGGTTTAAGAAATTTTCTGTAGAAATTAAGATGATTCAGTTCACAATTTCAGATTGTATCAGCTCTAAGCCAATTCTTAGGTTTGTGCTTTATAAAATCAGAGTATGTCTCCACGGAACAAAGTTTTGCTATTAATATGCAAATAAATGTTGTAAGACAGATGACATGCATTCCCAAACCACGTTCAATTAACATACTGATAACTCTGCTGCTCCTCCATAATCAGAATCAGAGTTTCACATGATAGATTTTTTTTTAACATTTCTTAGATACCAAAAGGAAGAACACAATGATGCTGTGATTTATTACTATGACACACATGGAGAGCATACAGAGTGAAAAGCATCCTGAAAAACGGCAAATATGTCACATACACAAGAGATCTATTCATCCACTTTCTTAGTCTTCTGGGTTGATTATTAAACAGAAGATTCATAATTGCCTTAAATAGGATGCAACATTAAAATTGATAACCCTGTCCATCTTTTATATTAGAACAGTAAATCAAGCTCTCTTTTATCCTCTAAATAAAGAGGAGGTGACAACAAAAACCAAAAATATAATAATAAGGCGGAAAGAGCAGAGGCCAAGAAACCCTGGCTCCCAAGTTTCACCTACAACAAGTTCAGTGTTGAAGAAGTTTAAAGGACTAAAATTTAAAATTAAGGATTAGCCTCAAGACATTGTCCACAGTCTCTGTGATAAATGGTAAACAAGATGATTTTGCCTCTCAGCATACTACATTTTCCCTGTCTAAAGTATTATCTACTTGGATCAATATGGCATGGAAATATTGTGAGTTTAGGAATGGTTTAATGTAATTCATTTATTCATTCATGATCCACTTATCACCCATTATACTGAAGAAAATATAGATTTGTAGGCTTTAAGTGTGGAAGAAAAACATTCTTTTAGCAATCAATATGGTTCTTCTACATATTGAATGTCACTTTAAGAGATGTGTCAATAATTCACAGGACATGCGGTAAGTACATGGTTATAAAAATGAAATTTTTAAGCTAACTTTTCTGAACTGTTACCCATGTCATATGAATTTTCAATCAGTCAAAGATATCAGAGTCTAATAAAGTAATGAACACAGCATTGCACGTGTTGACCAGTTTATCAATGATCTTACTATTTACCAAGAAGTTTTAATTTATTACACTTTCCCCTGCTTAAAAATCCGGCTGCCCTTCTATCTCCATTTCTAACACTCAGTGAGAATACAAACCTAAGACTTGTTCTTCCTCACATTTCTGAAATGTACAGTCCTGTGAGTATCATGGCTATGAAAAGATTTAGGATAAAGTTTTCACTAGCAACACAAGATTTTTCATTTTTTTCCAAAACACATATCTTATCCCAAACATTAATTTAGGACAGTCTTTTCCTGCAGAATACAATGTAGTGACATTCTAAATCAGAAAGTGGAGAGTTCCTGTCCTCAACAAAAGTCACTATTTAATATTTTATGCATATCACAGTTCAGTTTAATAATTCACATATAGGATGTGATTTTTGTCACTAGTGTGATTGAGTACCAATAAATGATTTTATGCAAGAACAAATCAGTAGCTCAGCTGCAAAAGTCCTGTTGTCAGACTGCTGTTTGCTCTACCCTTCAAAAACTACTATATTCCCTTAAGGTATCATAATGTGTTTTTTATATTCATATATTATATTTAGCTCTAGCAGGAGTTTGAAGACTAGTTACTCTTTACATAGGGCAAAATAAATAATAAAAGAAGATTACAATCACAGAGATCAGGAACTCACAGTTCTGTAGACACACATATTGACCCTCTTTTTTTTCTTTATCGTATGATGGTTAGAAGAAGGAAGGAACACTGGGGATTACCTCAGTAAAATAAATGACATATTAAATAGACAAATCAAATGCACCTTTGATAGAATATTTCCCATCTGTCAGTCATCAACTGTGCTATCAACGTTAAACTAAACCACAGTTATAACACTCAATATATAAACAAATTAGTAAATTTAATGCAAACATTGGATTCCATATTTTGGCTTCAAAGTTGACTTCCTTGTAATTTTTAATTAACAAGTATCATTGCTTTGCTTTGTAATGTAAAAGTTACTTTGAAGTTTATATGCATTTTGAAAAGTAAAATTTAGCCAAATAACAAATGGCTTCCTTCACTTACTGAGCACTTGCTAAGTAAAAGCACTTACCCACTCTATTTTCAAGAAGGCAATACATTGTCATTAACTGTAGTCACTTGCTATATTAAATATCCTTTGGAAAAAAACACTCTACCTACTTATTTAACTATTTATTCTCTGAGCAAAAATCTATTTTCAGTTTCTGTCCTTGGTGATATTAAGAACACTATTCTCAAACTCATTGAAATAAAGAGTCTTAGATTTGAAATTATGCAGTATCTTTCTGATCCTGGTTTGTTTCGTTCATCATAATCACGAAAACTATTCCCTCAGCGTCAGGATAGATCTCTCCCCATTACTTTTCTTCATGTTCCTAGTTTGCTTGCACATATCCTCTGCCACGGATAACCAACAGTATTAATATGACTCTTGGAAAATATAATAGACTCTAATGTTTTGGTCTCAACAGAAGTCATCCTATGTTACTCAAAACTTAAAACCAAGTGATTTGATAAATATTTGAGATGTATCAGCTTAATTGATTAGTTTCAAAGTATAACTTTTTCTCACAATCTACTTTTCTATATTTGTTTATTATTATTAACTGTTGATTCACATCAAATATAGGATAAGCATTTAGTGAATTAATCCAGGGAAAATATACATACTTATTCAAACACATCAAAGTTCCTTAAAATAAGTACAAATTATACTTTTCTTTTCTCATTTATTTCATCAAAGGCCAAAGAACAATTGATTTTCATAAGGACTAAAATGAATGCCCCAATGAATATACAACAGACAGAGCTATAATAGACAGATGACTAATATACCCAGTCTTTTTACATATTGAAACAATAAAGAAGATGTCTTTACCTATATGTCTCTATCTTTGTCTTTATCGCAAACACACACACTATCTCTCTCTATCTCTTTCTCTCTCCCTCCTCTCTCTCTCTCTCTCTCTCTCTCTCTCTCTCTCTCTCTCTCTCTCTCTCACACACACACACACACACACACACACACACACATATGCACAGACACTGCTCAAACATATTTTTTCATGTAGTATGTTATAGAATTACTCTCAAAGACTTCTCTGGCTCCTATTTCCCAATAAAATTTGAAGGACATTTCCCCAATACTATTGGTTAGATCCATACATGTGACTTACTTGCAGCAGCAGCTAAAACTAAAAAAGATAATGATTTATTTCATACCCCTGACACACCCTTTGGTTTTGTAGCTGCCTTCTAGTTATGGAAAGAGCTTATTCCAAGCTGGACAATGGGCAGAAGGTGAATAGGAGTCGTTAATGGCTAGAAAGAACTTTCAGTCTAAGCTCAATCACAACGTATACAAACAAATATATGGTTATGTGAGTTAAATAGCTGATGCTGTATATTCAACTAAGATTCTTTGATTAGATTGATTAAAAGAATGCCAGAGGCTGATAGATGGTAAAACCCATCTGTCTTCAAGCACCTGGTTACAGTGGCCTGTGTCAAGTTCTGTGTCCTCACAGTACAAGAGTTCAACTCAGCCTAATTCTTTCTATGATTTAAATGTATTTACCACCTTTTCATCTTTAGACACGTGGCATAGTCTATTTAGTCAAGACTAGAATTAAATAAATCCCATGCCACATGTGATGGCACATCAAATGAGAAAAAAATAGAATGTTGTTTGATTATCTCCTGTAATAGAATTTCAAATTTTGACAAGGTTACAAAAGGGTGTTTATGAAACAGGTCATTTTCATGAAGGTAACAAGTATTAATCACCTTAAGATCAGTTGGTTCCATGGCTTTAGGTTCCACCTGAAGTGATACATCATGAATTAATGAATAGTAAAACTCTATCAGTAACCACGTGTCTAAGAAGGAAAACAGAATGAGAGGAGGAAGTTTCGTAGGCCCCATTCAAAGGCATACCTATTATGACCTAAGTATCTTCTCTACACATATGAATAAAATATAATTTTTATTTCTTAAATATACTTACAATCTACTCAGACAGGCCTACATGCATCATACTGTCTAGAAAAAAGACTTAGATGAATATGTTTGGAAACACTGTATTCCAAATATAGAACATTTTCACACTAGCGTTCCAAATTACAAATTCACTAGCTTAGTTTGGCAAACATATTAAAAATACATTTTTATGCTGTAGTATTTGTTCTAGTTCCTCAGGCTTGGAGCTTGGAAAAATACTGCAAATTTCCAACATGACGGTCTGTATTTAAATAAAATATGGCATGATGCTGGAGGTGAAATCAATCTTTTTCCTGATAGAAGGGAATGCATCTTAAGCAATAACACCAAGGAATACAGAGCAAAGAACTGGCGGTTTCTGAATTTGACTAATGAAATGCACTTATAAAAAAGCAGCTAAATAAATGTGTAATTGACCTAGTCTCAAGTTGTGAAGAAAGAAAGTAATCATAAATTTATTTCTTAAATTGGTTTTTATGTTATTTGTAACTTATTTACATATAATACAACTGTGCAAAAATAATTTAAAGACACTACTGAGCAAGCAAAGTGTCAAACTTTTACAAAAAATGGGACCTTTGAAAATGTTGCACATCCTATTTGGTGATTACTTCATTCAGCAATTGAATATTTCTGTTATTTGTGGATTAACTCTGGGTCTTACGGAAGAATGTTATACTTTTGTTTGTTCTCTCCTTCTTTGCCCAAACTTATGTTTAAATCCTGAGATACCTTAGTTGTGACATGAAAAGTATAATGTTTCATAAATGTTTTGTCTTCAAATAATATAGTATATATTTAAACCTCAACAATAGCATCCTAATAGATACCTTTCTTGACGATTTATATAATTTTATACAAAGCCCAAAATTTCTTTTGGCATATTTATTGTACTGAATTTTCAATCATTTCCTCATCTACTCATCAATTCTTCGTTAGACCTAGTCACTAAAGACTGTCATACCCTCCAAGTGTGACTATTACTCATATTATGTTTTAACATCTTTGGTATACTATTCTAAAAATGATGTGATATATATATATATATATATATATATATATATATATATATATGTATTCTGAACTGTATTATTTTTATTTTGCTAGATTTAACCCTGGCATTTGATTCTGTTATCTCTATTATCAACTTTCAGTCTTGGATTACTGCTATCAACAATAATGAAACAGAAACCCGTCCCACTCTACCTACAGACAAATGTATCATTGACTGGAAGTTCTGGGCATGGCCAAAAATGGGAATTATACGCCACAAAAAAAACAAATATTTAAAAACAGCTTATAGTTAGATTTGGCAAATACATTAAAATCTTATTGAAGAGTCAAAGAAGCATACTTTACATGAGGGGTAATGTATCAAGTTATTAAAAAATAAAGTGATATTGCTTGACCATTTAGACAACAAAATCATAACCCACCAATAGGACAAAAGATAGCATTGCAGTAAAAGCACATACTAACGTGAGTCAATCATATGAAAGAAATGAAGATAGTAATTTTTTTTGCTTGACAGAAGCTAAATTTTCACAAGGATCATCATGCAAGGATTCCTTAGTTGTGACTAACAAATGCAGATGTTTATGGAAATCCCTGTAGGACTTTTTAAAGTGCTGAGACCAGGACTTCATGCTTCAGTTTCCGATTCTTTGGGTCTGCTCTGGGATAAAGGAAACTTTATTTTTCATGCAAAGTACTCATCTTCATCATGTATTTACAGGTCTTAGCATCACTTCTCCCAGGAAGCAGAATCCATGAACCTTTATTTCTCAATCTATGAAGCACTGTCTTCTCTATTCTTTCTTCTCACCATCATTTCAGGAAGAATCTTGTAGCTAACAGCATTTTCCCTTTATCGAGTACAAACTATTTCTCACAGTGGAAAGCGCCGTCCCCTGTGGGCTACATCTCCCCTAGCCAGAGATGTTTTGCATTGTTTTGCTGTCTATCATTCTTTCAGTAGTAATCGCCTATCAATTTCACAACTCCTGTCAAATGTTTTCATGGCACCCACGATTTATGTGGCAGGGACTGCTTTCCAGGGAAAGGCTTCAGTTTTGAACACTGTTTACAGGACAAGGAGCCATCTCAGCGCCATGCTAGCCGTGATTACCCTGAATGCTATTGAGTAGTTTGAACAGCTTGAGATTCAGAGGCAATTCTGCCCGGACAATCATCAGACAAACTCAGCGTGTTGGATTTCTTTTGCCAAAGGGGGTGAACAAACAAACATCTCAAAGTTCAAGAGGAGCTGCTGCATCATTCAAAATGTATTCAAATGTATTCCAGCTTTATCAGGGTAGCAATGAAAAATTAAAATGGTGCATGTATGTAAGTTGTACGGCCTATTTTAATCTAAATTAAGCTTGTTTACTAACTCCTCCAGCGAAAGTAAATAACTTCCCATTGCCTTCACTTCATTGCCCGATTTTCTGTTGCGATAACATTTAAAAGCCATTCCTGGAGGAAATTTCGAGTACACGTTGTATTATTAATTATACTTACAGTGTATTATTTTTTATATGTAAAAATTGCATTTGTATTGTATTATTTTTTTTTTCATTTTCCTCAGCCTCCTGTCTCTGGAAATCACCTTTCAACCCTATGTCTCTAATTCTGATCTTTAAAAAAAATTTGAAAACTCAGATATTATTCAGTCAGTGATATAAGGCAATTGAGAGTGTTTGTGCTCGGTCAAGACTTCAATAGTGACACAAGGTTGCTTTTTTGTTTGTTTAACTGCAATTTTACTTTATTATCTGATCTGAATAAAAACATTCAATTATTTATAGAATAAAATTGTAAAGAAGTCTTATTACATTAAGTCAGATTTTATCATCTTCATAATTAATGATTTGAAAAACTGTCTACATAAGACAAATAAAGCAAGTCTCTAGAAAGAGAGTGACCATGTGTTATTCTCATCTGCCAAGTTAAAATACTTTTTGACACTTGTTGTACCATCATTAGAATTCAGTCTGTTTCCTTTCCCATCTATTTCCAAGAATAACAAGTAAAATGTTTGTTTTTCCTAACTCATAACAACCCTGAAGACAGTTTACACTGGAGCTGTATAATTTTAGAAGTAAGATAATGCATTCAGAGTACCCTGAATTTCTTTAAATGCATCCCCACATAGTAAAATTTGCTACAACATCTTACTGATGTCATCAGTACAATGTATTCAGCTTATCTTTCATTAAGAATCATATAATGGTGTCAATAGACATAAAAATTCGAAAAATAATGTCACAAATACAGAGCTGTCATCCTTACTCATTCTAGAGTGTTGTTGTCATGTAGTTTTAATTGGACTGTTTAATTTACATTGTTATACCTCACAAAGCTTGTGTTCATGTATGGGGGGAGCTGGGCATCTGGCCATATAGCCAGGTTGTTGTAATTAATTTCTTCAAATTTCTTTATAATCCATGATTCTATGATCTAATCTTAGAGCTAAAGAATTGTTGATTATTGCCTCTCTACCTTCATGGGATATGCAACCTGAATCTACAATAGGGAAATTAAGGAACTTCTGAGAGGTTTGCCAATCCTAAAGGCAAAAGATTTGTCAATAGTTTGTGGTGTTTAATTTTTTGTTTTTGTTTTTGCCTCGACGCAAGTGTGGCTCTTCTGTGAATAGGAAGTCAGAGTTCAGAGCATTTCTCATCCTTTAGGCAATTTTTTGGAACTTTTTTATTATTAATAATTGATGTGCTAAGAGAGACTTACATAGATCTAATCTACATGGGAAGTAGAAAAAGACAAGATCTCCTGAGTAAATTGCAAGCATGGGGACCATAAAGGAGGGTTGAAGGAGGGAGGGGAACAGAGAAATATGTAGAGCTCAATAAAAATCAATAAAAAGAAATGATGTGGGAGAGCACAGTATACTGGGTGTGTTGCCATCACTGGGCAGGTGATCCTGGAATATGGAAGCAAGCTGGACAATCAATGGGGAGCAAGCCTGTAAGCATCATTCCTCCCCAGTCTTTGCTAACTGCCTAGAGAGTTTTGCTTTGAGTTTCTACCTTGATTTCCCTGGCAACATATTGTGACCTGGGTCATGTAAGCCCAATAAACCCTTCTGTCCTTAAGATGCTTGCTGTGGTTGGGATTTATCATAGCATTGGAAAAATTATTAACTTACAATTATAAAATAAATTATTATTAATTTACATATTTTGCTGTGATAAAATGTCTAGGACTAGAGTATAGCAGTGATAAAGTAGAAATTATGAATGAAAGCATGTCCTTGAAAACTTAGCAATAATACTATACATTTTTATTTTAATAGCATTTAATTGAAATAACACTGCATCATTTCTATCCACTTTTCTTCCTTGGATGCTGCTAATATATTTCTATTCGTAAGCTGACAGCCTCGTTTTCTTTGTTAGTGCTACATACATAGAAGTCTGCTGTGAACACACATTTTCAATGGCAAAGACGTTGAATTTAATGGAAACATATGACATAGTAAACCTCTGTTCTTGGGACTGACAAAAAGTTTATGCTCAGTTAGTAACCTCCAGAAAGCCATGGCTGATATCTAATCACTGGGACAATGCATGTGGCAGTGCTCAAACGGCAAATATTCTGAGGCTTGACTTAAAATGTGCAATCACAGGACAACTTTACAATGAGGCTGAGTCAGAATGGAGCGTTCACAGATGACATTCTGGTGCTACCAGGGCGAGTGTAAGGGAATATGAAATAAATGCTTGAAACAGCCAAGGTAAAATTGAGTAACAAATCTACAACACAGGACCAAAGAAATGTGAGCCGAACTGCTTAAAAATACTCAATTACAGACATTGCCAAATTCCATAAAGAAGACTTAAAAATATAATAATACGGAATAAATTCCAATTGGACAATGATGGTGATTTTGAGATGTATCCCCAGCAATAGCTGGCTAATAAAATATGAAGTTGTGTATATAAGTGTGTGTGCTGAGAAAAATCTTTTTACTCAGAAAGTTCAATTAAATAATAGCAATATTTAAAAAATACCTATTGCTAAAATTATTTTCTAAAACTAGGGGGGAACATAATTATAAATTATAGAAAGTATAGAAAATATAAACATGGAATAAAAAATTATTATGATTCATTACTATAGAAAAACTCACATTTTACTTTTCAAACTCTTAATATCTGTTTTTCTCAAAGTAAAAGCATAATTTTTGAAGAAGTTTTCTAAGATATGATATAGTATTTACAGATGGTAATCAGTCATGCGAATTTTATGCATGGAATGTGTATTTCCTTTCTTAAAATTTGTAAATAGATATCAAAGGTCGGTAGACTCATACTCTTTCTTTTTTGGATCTTTGTAGCCTGAAATTAATCTGATTGTGTTGAGATGCTCTGTAACAAAATGTGCTTCTAACTGAATATCTGTAAATTAAAAAAAATACTGAACTTGTGCTACCTAACAAGGCCCTGTGAAATACATTTTTATCTAAGGAAAACATTTGATAATGAAAATATAGCTAGAATCCTTGTAAACTTAAATTTATTTTCAGTAAATGCCTATTTTTGGCAAATAATTTAATAAAATGCATATCAATGAAAAAACTTTATCGACCTTTATGAAAACCTGTTGATCTTTAGAGATAGCTTATATGACTAAAATTGTGATGGATCAGGGATATATCATATAGCGATTGCATAGCATATGTAAGGGCTTGGGTTTCATCCATGGCTTAGAAAAAAAATCTATATGGAGGTATGTGAATATAATGTCATCTACCTTGATCATCACAGTCACATTTGACTAATTTCCTTTACAATTTCATATATACATTTTGCTAGGATGTCAGTTTATATGGAAAAACAACGAGGAACATATAAAGAATGCTCTGGGGACATATTGCCATTAAAATTATTTACAATGTCAAAAAAAGAAAATATAGCTAATAGTAAATACTTTTCCTGTAGATTTATTTTCTGCTTCACCTAGCATATCATATTTTTTCCATTATTTTTATTGGTTTTTCCCAGGGCATGTGGCTCCAGAAAAGTTTAGTGGAACATACAAGAAGTGACACCTAGAAAATTGGTCACTAGCAGAAGCTTAAGCTGCATTCCTGGGTCTTCAGATCTCTAAGGCTCACGTTAAGAAAAATCACTAACACACAATAACAGTACTTAATGGATGGACAAATTTGGTACCAGAGGGATACATCACCAGATGTATCCATAGTCACATCTCTTTTTTTATTACTTAAAAAATAATATCAATCAAAATTTCCCACGTCCTCCCCTCTTCCCCTTTCCCTACCCTCACACACCCTCCTCCCCTCGAGTCCTAAGAGAGGCAAGGCACCCTGCCCTGTAGGAAGTCCAAGGCCCTCCCCACTACATCCAGGCTTAGGAAGGTGTGCATCCAAAGAGAATAGGATCCCCAAAAGCCAGTACATGCAGTAGAGACAAATCCCAGTGCCATTGTCATTTGCCCGCTCAGTCTGCCCCAACTGTCAACTACATTCAGAGGGTCCAGTTTGACTCCATGCTCCTTCATTCTCAGTCCAGCTCGAGTTGGTGAGCTCCCATTAGCTCAGGCACACTGTCTCAGTGGGTGAACCCCTCCTGGTCCTGACTTCCTTGCTCATATTCTCCCTCCTGCTCTTCAACTGGACCTTGGGAGCTCAGTCCAGTGCTCCGACGTTGGTCTCTGTCTCTGTCTTCATCCGTCGCTGGAGGAAGGTTCTATGGTGATAGTCATCAGACTGACTACAGGACAAGGCAGGTTCAGGCACCCTCTCCTCCACTGCCCAGGGTCCTAGCTGGGGTCATCTCCATGGACTCCTGGGAACTGCTCCAGAGCCAAGTCTCTTGAAAACCCCCAAATGGACTAACTTTGTTTCTCTGGATGTGAGTTTGAAGGAGGAAAAGATGCTTCAGCTCCGATAATCAGCTGGCACTTGTTCTGAGATTCTTTCCACCCAGCAGTCTTGGCATAACTTTGATCTTGCCTGGCTCTCTGAGGTTCTCAAATGCAGCTGTTGTTTGTCTATGCTCAGTGGTGTGAGGGCAAGGAAGAAATGGGAGAAATGAGCAGAAATAATAGCGCTCTCCAAATTGCCTGCCTCTCTCCCAAAGCACCAAGCCTCGCTCCATCTACCCCGAGCTCTGTGCCTTCTACACTGGGGCACACCTGCCTCTTATCGTCAGGGGTTTCTCATGCTCATTCTCTGTAATTACTCTCTTCTATGCACTTCCGTTTCCATGCTGGCATCTTTAGACAGTGCTGTGGGAAAGATTCTGCCCTACCAGGTTGTCATCTTCGCATGAGCCCAAAATCGCAGATACTTATTTTAACTTTCTTTTTGCAGCTGCTGGTAGATTTCCGCACGTATTTAGAAACAGAAATAAACGCCACTGCATTTACGTGTTCCCCCCACCTTTTGAAAGCAGAGTTCTTCATTTTGTACATGTCAATTTCAATCTCTCAGATGTATTGTTTTCTGCGTTATGGACTTGCTTTGGCAGCTGAGTTGGTTTTTTTTTTTTTTTAAGGTTACATTTTTGGGGGTGGCAGGTTGACACAAGGAGGAGATGGATGTTGCCTGGTTAGAATCCCTGACTACTGCCTCTGTGAGAACTCCCAGCAGCAGATTGGGAGAAAAGAGCCGCGCTTTCCTCCTTTAACTCAAAGCATCTCTCAGAGTCAGCTTCATGCATCAGATTCACATGTACAACAGCAAGCAGAAGAGATGATGATTTGACAAGTGAAAATATGGTTAAAAATACATTTTAAAAGCATGGCAGACAATATGCAGTGTCTCCTACAAGGAATCATTTACCTCTCCTAATTGATTTTTAGTATAACTTTATTGATGTGTACAGATCAAGCCAGTCCCTTTTGTGTACATTCTGAAAGGTGTGTTTCTCTGTAGCTAAATTTGCGCCTCAAAAGTCAGTTTGCAGACGGGGACTCTCGAACGGAATGTAAAACAATGGCCAGAGCCTTTGTAATAAGAAAATAATTCTCACTTCAAATTAAAAGTTGCTAAGATTCTAACCTTATTCTTTAGAGATGTAAAAGGAAAGTTTTTCCAAAATGAATTCAGAATTCACAGAGGCGACAGCTATGGCTCACCCCAAGAGTGATGTTGATGTCTAGTCTGAAGCTTCACCAAAGGAAGGTTGTGATTAACGCTACACTCTATGGGAGAATTTCTTGGCTTGCGTGAATATCAGCTAGAAGTTCACAGTAGGACTAACTTTAATGATCTTAGTATTTTGACTGAAATATCTTTCAAGGTACTACATCTACATTACTGAATCTATATGCATTCCAAAAAAAAGCAACTGAATTTTTTCGCATGTCAAGGGTAATTTCTCTTTCCAGTTATGTAAGTGAAGTTGGCAGATGGCTTGAATCACCAAGTATTATATTGTCTAAAACAGTGGATTGTAAATAGAGAAACATGAATGTATTGTCATTTAATAACAAAAGAAGTCCTAGGTAAGGTGCAGAAATTATCGAACATTATATAATCCATATAATCCTATGTGTGTGTATTTTAGCTATATTAACAGCCAGTAATTTAGTTAATATAGTGCATTTATATTATTCGAAGTTTTCCAGTGGAACAGACCAATATCATTGACCTACTTATCATATAGCTACGTGTCTACCTCCTAACCTTAGACTATTTCAAGGAATTGCTATTTACTTAAATGACTTATCTATTCTGAGGATGGTGAAGTCTGTACAGCAAATCACCAGGTTGTAGACTCAGTTCAGAATTGATGCTACAGTATAGGCCCTAAATTCTACAGGTCATCTGTTGGATTCTGGTAAAGCTTTGATGCTGCCTTTTCAAGAATTCCCTCTGTGAAGATGGAACGAGACTCTATCCCATTTCTCTTCTTCAGTTTGCAGTCATTTGCTTCTGTTTCAGGGAAGTCTATGGTGCAGTGTCTCGTTCTTCATCTTCTTTGAAGGCTCACATTGTGTGTACATATCTAGATGTGAAGTGTGTCTTTTCATGAGGACAAAATTCATGCTAGATTAAGCCCCATTAGAATGACTTCAACTGAACTAATTAGAGTTCCAACAGTCTCTTTCAAAAGAACATTCCATGGTGAAGAACTGAGTTAGGAATCCATCATGTTAACAACAGAGATTCATAGCTCAGTCTGTGAAATGTGTGCAGGAGCTAGGGTCTGATACATGTGAACTATTGTTTTCATATATGAATACATAAGGAATCGTAACTTTAGTTTTCTTCAAGAAGAGAATGTATAAACTATGTAATAGTCCAAAGAGAAAATTCTTGTTAGTCCTTCTTTTCTCTAGAATATCAGCAACTAAGAATGAGGTAATGTGTTTTTTTAAAATTTCTTCTCTCTTCGCCTGGAACAGAATTCAGTTCTTAAGGTCTGTATAAGCACATAATAAAAGATAACAATTGGAAAACACCTGAAGAGAGGGTCTGGGTGTTCTTAAGTAATGCACCAAAGGGAAGGATCTATGGACAGCAAACGTTTTCGGGAATGACAGATTTTTTTTTTTTTTTTTTTTTTTGCGCCACAGCAATGTTTATTGAGAACGGGGAGGGGATCAGTCTTTCTTGGCCGCCGCCTTCCTCATGGCCGCCAGCACGTTGCTCAGCGTGCCCACCCGCTTCTTGATGAACTTGAGCGCGCTCTTGTCCTTGGACACCTTGAGCAGCTCCATGGCGCGCCGCTCGTAGGGCGCGAAGCCGCACACCTCCCGGATCATGTCCCGCACGAACTTGGTGTGCTTTGTGAGGCGCCCGCGACAGAAATCTTAAAGCCATGCTGCCCTTAAGTTACTGATGATGGTTGTTTCCTTATAAATTACATCATCTACCTGCTCACATATGAAAAGATAAAATGTCAGATGATGAAATGCAGTCACATTAAGTTTTTCAAAAAAATTTATCCATTCTTTTTTTTTTTTTTAACTAAAATGGTTAGGGATTGGAGTCAGTTTACTCAATTCTAACAGGCAAAACTAGTAGTTTTTATCTTTTTTTGTTTTACCTGAAATTCCCCTTCTTTTGCCAAATATATATTTGTAACTCAGCATGTCCATTTGCTTTATATAAATATTGAATTCAAGCTCAGTCATTGTTACTCTGGGAAAATAGGGAATCAAGTATTATTAAAATTAATTTCTTCCTTTTCTCCACTTCTAATTCAGTTTACATTAATTCAAAATCAACCTCAAATTTTAATTCTGAGTATGCCCATTTCCACATTTGAAAGATGAAATAACTTAATATTGTCCATTAATTCCTGGACTGTAAGGGGCATCTGTGGTTGACTGGTATATGGTTATAAGCTTCATCCTTATCTCCACACCATGTGTAATGTGATTTGAAGTGCCTGTTATCAATGGGTAAATATATTTCTCTACCTTGAAGTTTACTTTGTCAATTTAAATCCTTTGAAGTGGATGCTGCTTTTAAATGCAGGCTTCTAGAGAACTTTGCAGATTTGGATCTCTTAGGATCTAATTTTTATAAAACTACATTTTTGTGAATTATTCATTTAAATATTACTTCTTTGCCTTATCTCACTCACCAACACACAAGACATCTTCTCCCTAGAAACCCACTGGCCAAACTGCCAAAGAATCAACTCTCTTTCTTCATGCCATTCTTCCATCTTAGGAGGAAGCACATAACCCAGTCTCTTCCTGGAAACCTGCTAACCAGACAAGCCTAAAAGTCAGATAGATCTTCCTGGACAACTGAGCTTTCCTCCCTTCGGTGAACCACCTCAACCTGCTCGTCTAACTCATCCCTATTCCACGTTCAGTCCACCCAAAGATTTCCAGTGGTCATAATTGTCAGGGTCTCAGTAGCACTCCCTATCAGCTAACCAAAACCCACCACATACTCCTAAATCCAAAGAGGGAAACAGAAACCACCACAGAGATACAAGACCAGATATCAACACCTAAAATTATAATCATTCGAAACACAAATGTCTAGATGCCAGCATAAAAACAAAATCAATCATACTCAATCATACCCAGTACAATATTCTTTTTTTTTTTTTTTTTTTTTTTTTTTTTTTTTTTTTTTTTTTTTGGTTTTTCGAGACAGGGTTTCTCTGCAGCTTTTTTAGAACCTGTCCTGGGTAGTGCATGCTTTTAATCCCAGCACTCTGACTTCGAGGCCAGCTGGGTCTACAGAGTGAGTTCCAGAACAGGTTCCAAGGCTACACAGAGAAACCCTGCCTTGAAAAATCAAACAAAAAAACCCAGTACAATAGTCTATGTTAAAAGCTGACAGCCCAATTACAAATGGCACAGAAAAATATAACTGAATGATCAAAATAGCTATCATGAATATGATCAAGGATCTTAAAGATGATATGAATAAATCTATTAATAATCTATAAGACTAAAAATATTAAAATGAACTGAAGAAATCTGTTCAAAACATGTAAGTTGAAACAAGATTAATTAAAAAAAACCAAACTGATGGAAAACTGGCAATAAAAAGTTTAGGAATTCAAACTGAAACCGTAGAGACAAGACTCACTCACACAACAAAAGAGATGGAAGACAGAATCACAGGCACCAAGAACAAGACAGGAGATATGGATACCTCAGTTAAAAAAATGCTAAATCTAAAAGAATCCAGACATTCAAGAATTGTGGAAATCAATGAAAAGATCAAATCTACGGGTAATGAGATTAGAGGAGAAAGAAGAAATCCAGGTCAAAGAACAGAAAATATTTTCAACAAATTCATAAAATAAGATTAACCTAAACCCAGAGGGAAAAAATGTTTATGCAGGTACAAGATGCTTACGGACCAACAAAGAGATTGGACCAGAGAAACAATTCCCCACAATACAAAATAATCAAAGCATGGCATGTACAGAGCAAAGAAAAAATATTAATAGTTGCAAGATAAAGGCCACTATACAGCAGACCAATTGGATCAATGTCTGACTTCCCAGTGCAAATTCTGTACGACAGAAGGGTCTAGACTTTAAAAACTCATACTCTGTCAAAACCCGAATAGAAATGACTTATTTCCTTGATACATATATACCACCTACCAATGTTAAATCATATCAAATAAACAATTTAAACAGACATATAAACCATAGTGAAATAGAAGCTATAGTATTACAACCTAAAGAAGCCTGAGACAGATGGTTTTAGTGCAGAATTCTACATGACTTTCAAAGAAGGGTTAATGCCAATATTACTGAAATTATTCCACAAAAAGAGAAGCAGAAAGGAAAGAAGGACAGAAGAAATAAATAGCAATAGCTACTTTTTTTTTTTACAAAACCACAGCTACATTGAAACCTAAACTACATAGACAAAATAAAGAAAATTACAAACCATTTTATGAACAGGCAAGAAAATTCTCAACAGAATACTTTCAAACTAAACCCAGTAATTCATTGTAAAGATCATCCACCATGATCACATAGACTTCATACTGGAAGGTCAGGCATGTTCAATGTAACATAAATTCTAACTGTTCTTAATAAAAGCCTGGAGTCAGATATTAGGGGGTGAAAGCTGAGAGATCAAAGAAAGAGAGTGACCAGTCACTAGAGAGAACTTTCACCTCTACAGATACTCAGACCTGTCTTCAGACAGCATGCTCAGATTGCATCCTCAGACTGCACTAAGCTCCTGTCTTGTCTTTCCTTAGATTTCTCTCTCTGCTCAGCCATATTATTCCTGCCTCTGCCTTTATAGTGCTGGTATTAAAGATGTGGAATCCCAAGCTCTTGGGTCACCTTTGTGTGTGCTGTTTCTCTTTCAGATAGGTTGAATCTTGTATAGCCCAGGTTGGCCTCGAACTAACAGAGATACATCTGCCTCTGTATCCCAAGTCCTGGGAATAAAGGTGTGTGCCACCATCCTTAGTCCCTAGTGTCTTAGGTCTGTACTCTGATCTTCAGGCAAGCTTTATTTGTGAAAAATGTAACCAAAGTATCACTACAGGTCAAAATATGTAAATCAATAAATGCAGTCCACAGTATACACAGACTGAAATACAAAACCAACATGCTCATCTCAGTAGATATAGAAAGGGCCTTTGACAAGAAACAACATCCCTCCATAATAAAAGTCCTGGAAATACTATGGATACAGGGACAGACCTCTACATGCTAAAGACAATATAAAGCAAGCCCACCGCCAACATCAACCTAAACAGATAAAAGCTCACAAATGTTCCACGAAAATCAAGAGTACGGCTAGGTTACCCCTTTATACCTTTTCAGTGCAGTATTTAAAGTCTTAGCAAGAAAATTAAGACATCTGAAGGAGATAAAGGTGATACAAACATGAAAGAACAAAATAAAAATTATTTTACAGATGCTATGACTGGATCCATAGGTGATCCTCAAAATTCCACCAGGAAGCTCCTACTGCTTATAAACATTTTCAACAAAGTATCAGTGTACAAACTGATACATAGAAATCAGTAGCCTTCCCACATATAGATGATAAATGGACTGAGGAAGAAATCAGAGAAACTATACCTTTTACAGTAGCCTTGATAAATATAAAATGGCCTGAATAAGTCTAATCAAGCAAGTGAAAACATGTATAATAAAAACATCACAACATTGAAAAAAGAAATTGAAGATGATATTAGACGATGGAAAGATCTCTCTCACTCATGTAGGATTAATAGAGTAAAAATGGTCATCCTACCAAAACCAATCTACAGATTTAATGCAATTCCTATTATAATTTTAATAGAATACTTCACCAATCTTGAAAGAACCATTTTCAGTTTCATGTGGAGACACTGAAAAACAAGGACAGCTAAAAGCAACTTTAACAATAAAGAAGCACTTGAGATATCAACATCCTCTACCTCGAATTGTTCTACATAGTGATAAAAAGAAAATTATTGGCATAAAAGGGACTTATTTTTCAGTGGAGTCAAATTGAAAATGCAGGCATTATTCCCTACTTCTATACATACATGATTTTTTTATAAAGAAAGCAGAAATGCTCACTGGAAAAAGAGTATTTTCAATAAAATGATACATTGATACTGGATACAATATATATAATTCAAACAATAGAAATAATACACATTTATTTTCCAAAGCAAAATCAACACTGAACAGATCAAAAATCTAAACACAAGGTTAATTACAGATTCTGATAGGATAGAAATTGAGAACGGTCTTGAACTCATTGACACCTTAAAGGGCTTCCTTACCAGAACACAGTTAGCACATGCACTAAGCACAGCAATTAGTGAATATTACCTCATGAAAATGGAACCTTCTGTTTGACAAAGGACACCACCCTCCAGGCAAGACTATGGGTTATAAAGGTTAGGTATAAATTAAGGACTAAAGGGAGAATCAGATCATCCTAGAAAGGGGAGATAGAATAGATAGTTATAGATGAATGAGGGAGACTGGAAAAGGAGAACTAAAGAAGGGGAAGAGTGAAGAAGGGAATTAGGTAGTTAATTCAGAGAGGCACAACTAAAACGAAGGGCCATAAAGGGTTTTTTTTTATTATTTTTTTTATATTTAAAAATTTCCATCTCCTTCCCTCCTCCTCCCCCCTCCCTCCCCTCCTTCTCCCCCTTCTCTCCCCTCCTTCTCCCCCTTCCCTCCCCTCCCCTCCACCCATACCTCCCCTCCCTCCCTCTCAAGGCCAAGGAGCCATCAGGGTTCCCCACTCTATGCTAAGACCAAGGTCCTCCCAACTCCCCCCAGGTCCAGGAAGGTGATCGACCAAGCTGAGAAGGCTCAGAACTAATGGGAGATCACCAACTCCAGTTGGAATGGGACTGATGGATCATGCAACCAAACCCGTCTCTCTGAGTGTGGCCAACAGCGGGGGCTGACTGAGAAGCAAAGGACAATGGCTCTGGGCTCTGATTGTTCTTCATAAAGGGTTTTATGGAAATCTAATTCAGTAGAAGCTTCCCAAAATATATACATGTATGAAGGTGATCTAAATGAAGTCATCAAACGATAGGGAAGATGGAGCTCCAGACAGCCATCTTTTTTTCACAAAATAAAGCCTCCAAGATAGGGAATGGGTTAGAAGTTTTTGGCCCAATGAACTCAAAGGAACTGACAAACAACCCTGGCTATTGCGAAGTCTATTGGTTGTTATCCACAAATTTATGGTAAGCCCTAATTACTAAAGACAACAAGTCATTGAACACACAAAAAATTGAACTGGTGCCTAGACTATTTAGAGCCTCCACTCCTACAGACTCATGTCCATGGAAGGTTCTCTACTACTAACTAGTACTAGAAGGTACTCTAGACTAGTACTAGAAGGTACTCTGCTCTCTACCAAAAGGATCTTTGTAAATGAAAATTTCTGTCCCACCCTGACCCACAGCCATTCAGTCCCAAAGAAGCACACAGAGACTTATATAAATTATGAAGTGTTTGGCTTATTATTCAGGCTTATTTTTAAAAACCTCTTACAACTTAAATTGTCCCACAATTCTTATCTGTGTTTAGCCATATGGCTTACCTCGGTAAGGCATTCTCGTCTAGTTTTCTCTGCTTCTGGAATATGACTGCATTTCTGCCTTTTCTCTTCCCAAAATTATCCTAGTCTTGTTGATCCACATATACTTCCTTTCTAGCTACTAGCCTATCAGCATTTTATTAAAACTATATGAGTAATAAATCTTTACAGTGTATAAAAGTATTATCCCCGACCATCCCCCCTATTTTTTTTCTTTTCAAAATCAACCCTAAATTTAAATTCCTTTTTCCCCCGGACCATTATCCAAAACAACTTGTAACCAACACTCTTAAACAAAGACAAACATACATAATCCATTTTTTTAAGGAACGTGGCCATAGTTTTCTAGGCTACTTCCTGCTGATTGGGGGCACTGATGATATTTTCGGGACCCAAAGAAAATTTAGGATTATGGTCAAGTACAACATATTATTCTATGAGGCTTGATCATCTCAGCAAGCAGCCTTGAAGCTGTTCTGGATGCAGAACTCAGAACTCCAGCTCTGAAACATTGGATCATCTGGGACATCCATTCCCATTGGAATATTTTTTCAGAGACTCCTCCTCGATCCAGCCTTATTTTTCTTAACCCAGAATTAATCCACAGCCTCTTATTTTCTGTGGAAACAAAAGCAATACCTCTACTCCAAAGTAACATAACTTTTAACTTAGATTTTGAAGTCATGCTTTTTCTAAATATATAGGTTAGATTAATCTAGCAGTATCTATAATCAAATAGTTTTTTGCAGTTGTTGCTTATTCCTCAACAGTCAAACGATTCAAAGACAATACAAAACATACAATATTCAGACTGTCTGTGTATTTTCCATCTTTACCTGGCTTATTTTTTACTGTTTCTTTTGGTTTTATTTTTTAATTTTTGATTTTTTTGAGACAGGGTACCTCTATGTATCTTTAGCTGTCCTGGAACTCACTTTGCAGACCAGACTGGCCTTGAACTCATGGAGATCTGCCTATTTCTACCTCTCAACTTTTTAAAGGACTTTAACTATCTTTTTGCTTTTCTCTCCCAAGCCTACATATATTTTTAAACAAATTATAAACTGTTTAGAGGTTGTTTTTTTTCATCTGAATCTGTCTTTACTGTATATCTCTTTCTTTTACTAATCACATGAATCTTTAATCTTCTTAGTGATATGGCCAATGAGTATTTTATTAAAACAACACAAGTGACAAAGCTTGTACAGTGTACACAGGACTATTTAAGACCTTGTCACTTGTACTATTTTAATAAAATGCTGATTGGCCAGTAGCCAGGCAGGAAGTATAGGTAGGGAAATCAGACAAGGAGAATTCTGGGAAGAGGAAAGGCAGAGATGCCATCATCATCCGGAAACAAAGCAAGCAAGATAAGAATGCCTTACTGAGAAAATATGCCAGGACACATTGCTAAGCATAAATAATAATTATGGGTTAATTTTAGTTTTAAGAGGTAGATAGTAATAAGCCTGAACAACAGGACCAACAGTTTATAATTAATATAATTCACTGTGTGTTTCTTTGGGGCTGAGTGGCTCTGGAGCAGGGTGGGACATAAACTTCCATCAAAAAATGGCACCCACTGTGAGGTTCAAACTCACAACCCTGAGATTTAATCCTAATCATGCCGCATAGCAGATTAAAGACTCACATGGTCAGAAAAAGATAGAGATATACAGTAAAGACAGATTCAAATGGAAAAAATCTTTAAATTGTGTATAGTGTGTTTAAAAATACATGTAGGCTTTGGAGAGAAAATGAAAAGGATATAGGATATCCTCAAAAAATAATAGAGTAAGAAAAAAGACAGGTAAAGATGGAAAATACACAGACAGTCTACATAAGGTATTGTGTTGTGTTTGAATTGTTTAACTATGAAAGAAGGAGCAACAGTTACTAAAAAACATTAAATTATAAATGATTGGGAATTAATCCAACCTATATTTTTAAAAAATGCCTTGACTTCAAAATTTAAGTCAAAAGATATGTTACTTTGGAGAAGAGGTTTTGCTTTTGTTTCCACAGAAAATGTGAGACTGTGGATTCATTCTTGGTTAAGAAAAATAAGGTTTGATCAAGGAAGACGCCCTGAAAAATCTCCAGTGGGAAAAGATGGCCAAGGTGATCTAATGTTTCAGAGCTCCTGTTGGAGTTTCTTCTGAGTTCTGTCTCGAGAACTGCTGGTTGAGAGGATCAAGCCTCACAGAACACTACAGTCAGTACTTGACCATAATCCTCAATTTTCTTTGGGTTCCCATAATATTACCAGCACCCATATGCAGCAGAAAATTGCCTAGAAAGCTATGCCACTTTCCCCCAAAAATGAATTATAGATGTTTGTCTTTTTTTTTAGAATGTTGGTTACAAATTGTTATGGATAATGGTCAGGGAAAAGGATAAACAAAGGAGATTAGATTCAGAGTTCTTGCTTTGAAATGAAAATGGGAAAATATTGTGGGATAATTCTCTTGTCACTATAAAAATTTGTCATTCATATTAGTTTAATAAAATACTTATTGGTCAATAACCAGGGAGGATGTATAAGTAGGGTAACCAGACTAGGAAAATTCTATGAAGAGGAAAAGCAGAGAGTCAGTTACAACCTAAACACAGAGGAAGCCAGATGAGAATGTTTCAGTGAGAAAAGGTACAAGCCACGTGGGTAAGCATAGACAAAATTATGGGCTATTTTGCACTGTTAGATCTAGTTAATAATAAGTATGAGCTATTAGGCCAAAGAGTTTATAATTAATATAAGCCACTGTGTGTTTCTATGGGAGTGAATGGCTGTGGAATGGATAAGATTAGAAGTTCTGTCTACAGATCTTTGGGGTTTTTTTTTTGTTGTTGTTCATTTGTTTTTTCATAATCAGGTTTGGTTGTTTTTATTTTATATTATTTATTTATTTATTGGTTTATTTTAGTTCCCAATTTGTTTTCTAATGTAAGATATAAAAAATGATGACTTGTGGATGGGGAGGAACTGGGGGAGGGGCAAATCATAATCAGAATATATATTGTGAAAATCGTATTTCAATTAAAATGGTACTTCTTTATCTTATATGTTATAAATATTAATGATCTGATATTTTCTTTTGGGAGTTTTTTCGAGACAGGGTTTCTCTGTCCTGGAACTAGCTCTGTAGACCAGGATGGTCTCGAACTCACAGAGATCCGCCTGCCTCTGCCTCCTGAGTGCATGATTTGATATTTTTAACAGTATGTCTATCTTGTATATTTTGCTCAGTTTTCTACATTTTCTAAGAATGTTGTACTTTTAATTTGCAGAAATGTTTTTACAGTTCAAGACTGTCTTATCTGTATGGAATGTGTACAATTTTACTAAATTTTATTTATTTTTAAGGCACTTTTGTTTTTTTAATCATTCATTTAATTTACCTACTGTTATTTCTGACATGAGAGTTGTTTGGATTTTTAAAAGTACACAAACATTTTTTCATATTTATTTCTAATAAAAGCATCAGTAGAACACTTTCTGTGTTTAACTTTCTGTTGTCTGTCTAGCTAGTTGTTATATGCAGATCAGAGTTTGTTATGTCAGCACTTGCTAACAAGTGCTATCTATCGATATGATAACTTTAAATAACTAGTGTTCAATTAAAGTTCATATTTGATTAGACTAACTTTGCCAAAACTCACTTTCTAATATCCCAGAGTTTATAATTATTTGGATTCATTCCAGTAAGATTTATACAGCTTTATTGTACTGGGTAGGGTTTTCTTTTTCTTTTTCTTGGTGTCAAATAAGCCTTTTTATTGAAATCACTTTATATTTAAGTTTTCTAGAAAAGGTGGAAATATTAGTCATTTCTTAAATTATTTAAGTTCTTTTGTGATTCCCAGTAGAGGATTGTGATTTTATTCATATAGTCTCATTTATTTCCTCTTATCGCTACTTGATGGCAATTTATTTGGGGGAAGCTGCTATAATTTGACTCATTTAAAATTTTTCATGCATTATACATTTCTATTTATTGTTGCAATACATTGTCACATTTTCATTTTTAAATTTAATTTTATATTACCATGAAAATTAATTTTTCTGAGTTTAAGCCTAAAAACCTGAATATACCAACAAACATAAAGGATACACACTGAGTCACATACTACTTTCAAATTTGAGTGCACTCTCATTCCCCTGTTTATTTAAAGATAGAGGTGAGCTTTCCTTCTTTAGGCATAAAATCCTCCTTCGTTAAAGCAACCAATGTTAGCAAGTCCTTGTGCAAATACAAAGGAAGTCTCCCATCTGGGATTGTGTCCAAGAGGTGATGTTGATGCTAAGCTTTCTGCTTAATAATGAGCTAAGTCCTTGTTCCATACAAAGAGAACTCTATAAAGTCATTTACTAGACATAATTTTTCCCTTTATTATTTTTCTTTCTTCTTAGGTTGGGAGGAGATCCTTCTGGCTGCTGAGTTTGTAGAATATAGAATTCAAGAGAGAATTTTTTTTGTATGTGCTTCTGTTGTTTGGGCTTAATGAAGCCACTGTTCTGTCCATATCCAAAGAGAAAAGGAAATTTAGGGTAACAATTCAGCCAAAGAACTCAAGCAGAATGAGAGCAAATCATCTAAGGAACTTTTTTATGTATTGTAATTTTCTCATGTTGTTTCTTAAATATTCCAAATTTTGTTAAACAACAAACCTTTGCTTTACATGTAATGTGGGATACTAGACTAATTCAAAGCATAATGGAATGGGAAGAACTGCATTGGACTGAAGGATTCTTTATGATAATACTGGAGTTGATAAGTGGAGACTGCAGAGGTTATTCCTATGGATATGTAAGGACAATCTTCTTGGGGTGTGTTCTTCCTCCAATAATAGAATGGATTTCCTTCAAAGTAAGTGTTTTTTATGCCAATAAACAATATAGAAAACTTTTTCACATATACATCCAAAAGACCATGAGAAATTTTATCTCAAATGTCTTTACCATTAATTAGCAATTAAAACATGTATACAGATCATGCTAAAGAGTGACTTAATCCAAATGAGGAGCAGAAGGAGGGAGAACATGAGCAAGGAAGTCAGGACCATGAGGGGTGCGTCCACCCACTGAGACAGTGGGACTGATCTAATGGGAGCTCACCAAGGCCAGCTGAACTGGGACTGAAGGAGCATGTGATCAAACTGGACACTCTGAATGTGGCTGACAAGGAGGGCTGAATGAGAAGTCAAGGACAATGGCACTGGGTTTTGATTCTACTGCATGGGCAGGCTTTGTGGCGAGCCTAGTTTGTTTGGATGCTCACCTTCTTAGACCTGGATGGAGTGGGGAGGACCTTGGACTTCCTACAGGGCAGGGAACCCTGACTGCTCTTAGGACTGAAGAGGAAGGGGGAGGGGGAGAGAAATGGGAAGAGGGGAGGAGGTGAAAATTTTAAATTAAAAAAAGTTAAAAAGGAGTGACTTAATAGTTAAGAACACTTGTTGTTCTAGCAGAGGGCCTAAATGCAATTCCTAAAACCTACATTGTTGCCTTCAACTTTCTGCAATTCTAAGCCACAGGTATCCAACACTGTCTTATGACCTCTATGGTCACCAGGTATGAATGGTGTACAAATACATACATACAGGGAAACATATGAACATATAAATTAATAGAAGTGTCTAATAATAAAAAAATTAAAACAAAAACTGACTGCTGAAAGAAAGTGATCAAGCCATTCTCAGTTGTGATTAGTGTGAGTTACGAGACTGTGTGATGAGATATGACTATTGTTGTAATAGTGGCTTGACTGTTATGGATATGAAAACTGCTTTCCAGTTGGTTTTAAAGTTCACACCACAGGAGGTTATGTATGTTTGGTATTGCAAATCTGTTTTAAAAGTACTTATGGTTGGGAAACTCTAAATCCAGAGTAGGTATGAGCCTACTAGTGCAATTTGGCTAAACAAATTATCAAACTGACTTCTACATTTCTAAATTTGTATTTCTCTATTCATAGATTTGTGCAGCTCTCAGATCCTAATCGAGAAGTTTTATTGTCTAGAGTACTACGCTAAATGCCGAAACTCAAAACTAGTCAAAGTACAGAGATGAGGTGTCTGTGAGAGGCTCTGCCACAAATAGGGCTTCATATCAAAACTCCTCTCAGAATGAAGGAAGACCAGCAGAGAGGAACAAACAGAAAGAATGGAAGAGCACAGAACTTATGAATATGACAGGACCTCTGAACTCATGAAACTGCAGCTGCTGTTGTTGCCTGCCACAAACCAAGCTAGTAAATACTCTATCATGGAAAAAGGAGGGGTCAGTTCATAGTCTACACCTTCACAAGAATGGAGATTTAGTTTTCTTTAATAGCATGGTCCTCATTAGGCCTATCATGCTCTAGTTTAAGCACCACACCTGTGAGTTTGTAGGTCAAACAAACTGAACTTAGTGGGTTGTTTTGAAATTGAATATTATGGGTGAAAATAGCTATGCCTCATGACTGAATTTGATAGCTCATTGTCATGCAAGTATCATCTCAAGGTTTTTCTTTTCTTTGTCTTTTTTTTTTTAAAACTGGGTTTTAACTTTAACAAACTATGTTTGTTGGCTGAGTTACTTTGTAGGCTCTCTTCACAAAAAGAGAAATAGGATTAGTGACTTGGAATTTTAAAGACATAAAGCTTTTAAAAGTTTAATAACTCTTTTAAATCACAATAAATCCCTGAAAAAGTTGTGTTTAGCCCTTATCATTCAATTGTTGTATCCAAGACAAATACAATAACAACCTGGTAAAATACAATTGGCATTTGCCCATGATTTTAATTGAAAAACAGAGGGTGCTGATTGACAGCGTCATAAACAACATGACAAAAAGTATCTGCAAAAAAAATAGTGTTGTTTATGATGGATGTGGTCATAAGGTATACATAGCACTCAAAATTAAAGATTAAAGGAAAGATATGTATGTGTGTGTGAACGTCTATATGTCTGTGTGAGTGTGTTATGTGTATATGTCCGTATGTATGTATGGTAATTTAGGTAGCTATGAAACCTGGTTTTTAGGGTTTTTACTTTTATTTTGTTCTCTTTTTTGGGGGGTCTTCGAGAAAGGATTTCTCTTTGGAGGTCTGGCTGTCCTGAAACTAGCTCTTGTAGACCAGGCTGACCTCAAATTCACAGAGATCCCCCTGTCTATCTCCTGAGGGCCGGGATTAAACGTGTTCACCACCACTGCCCAGCTTTTGTTTTATTTTTATAAAACTTTATCTGTAGATTAATGTACCTAGATAATTCCCTTGGTTTTGCATATTTACTTTATTGTCCATACTATACATAAAACAATCATTTTCAAAAGCATGAAAGAGCTCACTTGAAGAATAATAGAAGTTCATAGTCTTCTACAAAGGTAATTTCCTAGAAGAATTTTATTCTCTTTATGTTAAACAGCTTTAGAATCTAATTTGACTATTGCTATTTTCCAGAACAGCGTCCATTGCTTTTAAATGGCCATTCAATAAAAGAGTATAATGAGAAGCTTGAAACAATAAGTTGGGTTGACTAAAAATCATTTAGGCTGGAAAGGTGATAAATGAAAAAATGTCCATGGATTTAAATATGGTCAACATTTGTTTGTAAATTTACATTATCTTTGTTTCTTGTCTTTTATAGCATAATAATACCAAAGAGTGGACGATTCATTCGACTTTATAACTTACTCTATTTGCTATTCATTTTCTGATCCATTAAATGTTGCAGTTATAGAATTACTTATCTCTTAAATACTTGTTACATGCATTAAGATATGTATTAATTTATTATCTTTGGATAACATCTTTATATATTAAATTTTTTCATTTGTTTATGGATTTTGTTCTGCTTGCTATTTTAAATATGGTCCCAAGCTGACTTAAAACTCTTGGTATCCCTGCCTTTCTGCTCTCACTAATGATGTAGGCATAGGCCATCACTCTTGGATCTGAGTTAGTTTTCATCTGACGGCAAGTTTTAAAGTTTAAAGTTTCATGAGGAATTTATTATCTAACAGAAGATGAAGTCAACATTAACTACTCCCTGAACATACCAGGATTTTAAGAAGGTATTAATTTTCTTGGAACTGCAAATGTAAGTCATGCTTTTAAAGTGTTCAATGGAACTGGGTGTAGTGGCTCAGACCTCTAATCCCAGAACCTTGTGAATGAGAACTGTCAACAGTTAAAGGAAACTTTGATCCATGTGGTAAGTGTGTATGTGCAACAGTTATGTGACTGGTGCCATCAGAGGTCAGAAGAGGTACCTGTTCACATGATATGGAGTTAAAAAAGCTGAAAACCATCATGCGGTTGCTGAAAAATGAACTTGAGTCTTCTACAAGGACAAGAAGTTGTCTTAAATACTGAGGCATCTGTCAGAAACTCAGATTTATTTTCTAAAAAGATAAAATATCATATGCTTTTTTCCATTTAAGCAGTTTAATTTATTGTATATTTTACTTATAAATTTAAATTAATAATTTTAAATTTTAATTAATATTAAGACCTAATATAACTCTTCTATGCATTGGTAATTTAGGAAATTATATTAATCATAGTTCCATATATATTGTGAAAGATGACTAAATCAAAATTATAATTATGCCACAATGAAACACATTGCATTCAATTATACAGATGACTAAGCCAGGCAGTGGTGGCGCACGCCTTTAATCCCAGCACTCGGGAGGCAGAGGCAGGTGGATCTCTGTGAGTTCGAGACCAGCCTGGTCTACAAGAGCTAGTTCCAGGACAGGCTCCAAAGCTACAGAGAAACCCTGTCTCAAAAAACCAAAAAAAAATTATACAGATGACTAAAGTATAAAACTCTTCGTGTAAGACAATAAGTGGGCAATAACAGCTTGGCTTTAGAGTAAATACTTTGTTTATTCTACTTTATTTTGTTCTGTTCTATTCCGTTCTGTTCTATTCTAGTGTTCTATCCTGTTCCAGTATATGATTAATATATTTTTTTATTTCCATTTTATAATTAACCCCTAATTACCCATATTGCATGTAAACTGCATGTAGTAAGAGCCTGAAATATTTGAACTGGTTTTGAGAAAAGATTGCAACAAAAGAGGAAAAAGCATATGGCTATAGCTCCCATGTTATAAGTTTTAATTCTGTGAAGAGTGATGTTTCTCTGATTTCTTTCCCACTCCTTTTATCATCTGTGTACAGGAGGGCTACTGATTTTTTTTTTAATGAATCTTGTATCCTGCTACATTACCGAAAGTGTTTATGAGTTGTAGAAGTTCCTTGGTAGAATTTTTAAGTCACTTATGTAAACTATCATATCATCAGCAAACAGTGAGAGTTTGACTTCTCCTTTTCTGATTTGTGTCCCCTTAATCTCTTTTTGTTGCCTTATTACTTTAGCTAGGACATCAAGAACTATATTGAATAGGTATGGAGAGACTTGGCAACCTTGTCTTGTTCCTGATTTCAGTGGTATCGCTGGGAGTTTCTCTCCATTTAGTTTGATGTTGTCTGTTGGCTTGCAGTATATTGCAATTATTATGTTTAGGTATGTTCTTTGTATTCTTTCTTTAAGACCTTTATCATGAGCGGATGTTGTATTTTGTCGAAAGCTTTTTCGGCATCTAATGAGAAGTTTGTTTATTTGGTGGATTACGTTGACAGATTTATGTATGTTGAACCATCCCTGCATCTCTGGGATGAAACCGAACTGATCATGGTGGATGATGGTTCTGATGTGTTCTTGGATTTAATTTGCCAGTATTTTATTTAGTATTTTTGCATCAATTTTCATGAATGAGATAGTCACAAATAGCATAAGATATTTCAGAGTAACTTTAACCAATATAAATTGAAGACTTGTATGTCAAGAACTATAAATCTTTGAAAAAAAGAAATTGAAGAAGATATCAAAACGTGGAAAGATCTCCCATGTCCTTGGGGAGATAGAGTTAACATAGTAACATTGGCAAGCTTACCAAAAGCAATCTACATATTCAATGCAATGCCCATCAAAATCCCAGTAAAATTTTTCATAAACCTCGAGAGAACAGTACTCAACTTCATATGGAAAAGCAAAAAACCCAGGATAGCCAAAACAATCCTGTACAATGAAAGAACTTCTGGAAGCATCACAATTCCTAAATTCAAACCCTATACCAGAGCTACAGTACTGAAAACAGCCTGGTATTGGCATAAAAACAGACAGGAGGAATCAATAGAACCAAATGGAAGACCCAGAAATTAATCCACGTACCTTCAAACAGCTGATTTTTGACAAAGAAGCAAAAAATATAAAATGGAAAAAAGAAAACATAGTTAACAAATAGTGCTGGCATAAGTGGATATCAACATGTAGAAGAATAAAAATAAATCCATATCAATCCCATGCACAAAACTTTAGTCCAAATGAATCAAAGACCTCAACATAAAGCCGGCCACACTGATCCTTATAGAAGAGCATTTGGAAAGTATACTTGAGTGCATTGGCACAGGAGACCACTTCCTAAATATAACCCCAGTAGTCCAGACACTGAGAGACAGTTATTAAATGGGACTTCCTGAAACCGAAAAGCTTCTGTAAAGCAAAGGACATGGCCAACAAGACAAAACAACAGCCTATAGAATGGGAAAAGATCTTCACGAACCCCACATCAGACAGACGTCTGATCTCCAAAATATACAAAGAACTAAAAAAATGGTCATCAAAAGAACAAATAATCCAATGGGAAAAAAAGGAGTGCACCCGAAACAGAGAACTCTCAACAGAGGAATCTAAAATGGCTGAAAGACACTTAAGGAAATGTTCAACATCCTTAGTCATCAGAGAAATGTCAATCAAAACAACTCTGAGATTCCATCTTACACTTGTGAGAATGGCCAAGATCAAAAAAACTGATAACAACTTATGCTGGAGAGGTTGTGGGGTAAAGGGAACACTTCCGCATTGCTGGTGGGAATGCAAGCTGTTACAGCCCCTTTGGATGTCAGAGTGGTGATTTCTCAGAAAATTAGGAAACAACCTTCCTCAAGACCCAGTAATACCACTTTTAGGTATATATCCAAAGGATGCTTAATCGTGCCACAAGGACATGTGCTCAACTATGTTCATAGCAGCTTTGTTTTTCGTAGTCAGAACTTGGAAACAACCTAAATGCCCTATAAATAAATAATGGATAAGAAAAATGTGGTAATTTGCACAATAGAGTACAACACAGCAGAAAAAAATAATGACATCTTGAATTTTGCAGGCAAATGGATGGAGCTAGAAAACATCATTTTGAGTGAAGTAACTCAGTCCCAGAAAGACAGTTATTACATGTACTCACTTAAAGGTGGTTTTTAAACATAAAAGAAAGATAAAGCCAACAATTCACAATCACAGAGAACCTAGACAAAAATGAGAACCCTAAGGGAGACATACATAGATCTAATCTGCATGGGTAATAGAAAAATACATGATCTCCTGAGTAAATTGGGAGCATGGAGACCATAGAGGAGGGTTGATGGGGAGGGGAGAGATAGAGAATGGAGCAGAGAAAAATGTAGATCTCAACAAAAATCAATAAAAATACAAGTTATAATTTTAAGTTAAAAATAATGCTAAAACATTATTTACATGATTACATAGGTATACCATATATACATATTCTTTAAAGTAGTTATATTGAAATTAATAATTTTCATATGCAACAATTCCAAAATAAGAATACCAGAATGTGGTCACATGTTTTAGATTACTCTTTTCAGAATTTCTAAGGGCAGAATGAGCTTTCTTTGTTGCTGTTTTAGATCAGAATGCCAGGTAAAAAATTATGCATTGGAAGCTTTTGGCAAGAAACACTGACTTGACTGTCTAATTCAATTCAAAAATCTCCGATCCTGATGTTTCACAGATGTAAAGTGTGCACTTCATGTAAGAGCACCAAAACAGTGTGGATCCATCTTCTATTGCCTTCTTCTTCCTAACAATTGCATCATGATTCCTTGTCTACCAAAGTATGTCAATAACTCAGTAGAGTGAAAAAATGACTAACTAAACCTGAATTTCCAAACAACTATCTCAGAGCTATCTCTGAACCTAGAACTGAAACAAGAAAGAGATAATCTTTCAACCTTTTTGAGATTCTTGAAGTTGACTTTCCAAGATATTCTAAGCTAAGATTAATAATAAAATAAGGAACTATCTCTTCCTGCAGCTTCTTTTAATAGTCAAGTGAGTGGTTAGTATGCAACAGTGCACTGTTTAGTAATTGCTGTGTAGTGACATAGGGTGACAGAAGTGGGGGTGTCTTTATAAAGAGGAGTTTATAATTAGTGTTATAAAAGTAATACTTAGAATGACATAAGCATGCACAGAGGTGTGTTTTGAGAACCATAATTTTTTATTCATGACTTGAGATGATTATTATTATTGTTTGTAATATAGCATTTATAACTGTGGGAATTGAGGCTAAAATGGTAAATGACTCT
Source organism: Arvicola amphibius (assembly GCF_903992535.2). Taxonomy (NCBI): domain Eukaryota; kingdom Metazoa; phylum Chordata; class Mammalia; order Rodentia; family Cricetidae; genus Arvicola; species Arvicola amphibius. Next base: position 26,964,896 of record NC_052063.2, read on the forward strand.
CTGAGTTTGACTGACACCTGGGGCTGATTCTAATCCATTCAAAGTCATGCTCATGTAGCATTCAATTTGGGGATGTTAGCTCCTTATTTGTAATGAAAGCATATATAAAACATAATCTCATTTGATATCAGTGGCTGTTTATCTCAAAAGCTGCATCTTGAAAATTAAAGAAATGTAACTTCAATTTCCATTAATGTAATTCCACTACATCCCCCACCTCCTATACAAAGTTATTTCAAACAAATAGACAACATAGAGTATTCCCTTCTGGAAACCCTTCTAAGCACTTCTTCATCATGGTGAAAAATCTTATTTGGAATTAATAATTGTGAAAAATATATACAGAGGTGATGACTTAAGCATTGAAGTGATTATCACACTGGCAAGACAAGAGAACCAGTATTTTAAGTTCCAGAATCCTTATAAATGCGAAGTGGGCAATGAAATCCACCTATAATTCCAGCTTGGAAGTATGAAAACAGACTCCAGAATTAGCTGGCTAATGTCACATCCACCTTGGCCAGATCTGGGTTTTATAGAGGGATGTTTCATCCTATAATATGAAGGGTGGGTAAAGAAGACTCCTCAAACAACCATGGGGTTTTCACATGCATGTGCATGTACATGCCAAGACAGAAGCATAAATACACATCCATTTTCACATGTGTAATAAGTAAGCACATAAGTATGTACATGCTATATATATATATATATATATATATATCTGTATGTATATACATGAAAAAAATAAACATGTTGACTGTCCATATAGAATTAATATGATGAGGATGTTATTTGATTCTATATCTCTTTCATTGAAGGATTATGCAACACCACAATGACAATATTACCTACCTACATACATTATATATTACTAATTTTCCCATAAAGTTTATTTGAATACATAAACTGACTATTTCCTAACATCTGAAAGTATATATGTTTCACTAATTTCAAAGAAAATGACATAAATACCCATTCCATTTATTTGGCATAGCTTATACAACATTTGGAATAACTTGGACATTTTATTTTGTGAGTTTATCTTATTCATCACTTAATTATTTTATTTTTTATTTTTCTCAGTCATATGAGAATGTATATTGCATCTAGAAAAAAAGTGTTTAGTTTTTTCTTGCATAAAATGCTACCTTTATAAACCACTTTTCTCATTGCAACATTTACTTGCATTTTTACACTCCATAAGATAGCTTAGTAAAATGATTTCAACAGTTTCTATTTGAACTGCAGTTTCAGGCTAACTCGGGAGTCAGAGAGAGCATCTCCAAGCAGACAGGTGTACAATGGGAGAGTATTATTCTCAACTCTGCAGAGCCCAGGCGACTTCTAGGTTATTATTGGCTTTAATTATCACTCGCATGAGCTGCGATATTCTTTACTGTTGGTGAAGCAGTACTCCGCAGAGTGTGAAATCTTTCTCTGCTTTTGAAAATACCCAAGAAATGAACTGAATCACTTCCAATCTGCTGCAACAACTGAGCACCCACTGATAAGTACGAGCAAGGGGCAAATTTATCATCACCAATAGAAAATGGGCTTTTGGAAGTGAGATTTGAGACATCTTGCTGGCTGCTTACTCCCAGAGAAATCAGCTAAACCAAATCTACTTTCATTTTAAACACAGAGGCATTTTATTTTCCCTGATTGGTATTCAAGCTGATAAAAAGCAGTCTATTTTTATGCCTGCACTTTATTTAGTGATATAAAATTTAAACTCTAAAATATCAAGATAAATAGTTCTCATAGTTATAACCATTAACTCTCAGCCCTACTTTGCTCCACAATGCCTGCGTTTTTCCTTCCTTTAGCTGTTTCAAGTATAAATTAGACCCTTGGATTTTGAAGAGGCTTCATTCAGGTTTCTCCAGATGTGCAACGCTTAAAGTCCCATTTTTTTCCTCTTAAAGTAAAGCATCTATAAACACACAGTATAAAGACATATGCTATTCAGACCAAAATCAGTTCTCAATGATTCATGCCTCAATACCACTGTAGGGCTTCAGTAGGTCCTTTGATTCTCATGCTAAAAGTGCAGTGAAGTCCCTACTTGTTTTGCTACTTTGAATCTCTGAAGGAAAAAGAGAAGGCTTATGAAAGAAAGACTGAGAAGAAAAGGAACAGAACTATACAAGAGAGCAATGAGATATTTGCTATGCCTTGCTTTAATTACCTAGATATGAAATGATTACTACAAACTAAATAATGAAGATCATAAAAAAAATCCACACAGTTTTATTTAAGTACATTAAGTTCTGCATTTAATTTAACAATTTGGTCTAAAATCATCAGTGTTATATTACAATAGTTTTCTCATTTAATTTTAATTGAAAGTTTAGAGTTTTTCTCTATCACAATGTTTTTATTTCTAAAACCAAGAGCAATGACTGACTTGTTACTACATTAAAAATTCTACAATTGTTTGAGACGTATCAGGTAATTAGTGATATGGCAAAAGTGTATGAACACAGGATTGCCATTTACTGATGTTCACTGTTACCATTTTGTGTGTGTGTGACTGCAAGTTTTAAATCTTGTTGTTCTTGAAATTATAGCTATGAGAACCACGAGGTAAATCAAATCAGAGAAAAACAATAACTGTGAAATCAGGGTTTTTTTTTTTTTTTTTTTTTTTTTTTTTTTTTTTTTTTTTTGCTTTGGTTGTCTTGTTTCTACAGATGTTGGAAAGAGAAAACCCTGCAGAGGCTTTATAAGTGGCAGAGAACCTTGATCATAGGATACAGGAGAATTTTTAACACTTTTCTCTTTATATAATGTATTTTTACTTTCAGTTTCTGAAGGTAGTGGACCTCATCATTAGGAAATATTAGCTCTCAGGAGAGTAGACGATAACGCTACATGGTTTAAATGCATAACAATACATGACTACCCTAATTTGAGACTCATGAATATTCAGTATGACTTCTACTTTCCTATCCCCATTCTATCATACAGTTATATTTTAGTGTACATTAAAACCTGGTGCTTCATGGAAATGGGGAGAGGGTATAACTGTCTAGAGTATGGAGAAGAATAAGGAAAACAGAAATAAAAATAAGCAAGTGACCCCAAATGGGATCATTTTGCTTGAAAGATGCATACCAAGTGAATCCATAGAATATTTTCATAACTTTAACGGGACCTCTCTGTTTCTTAAAATGACAGTTCAACATACATTAAGTCAAGATTTGCAATTCAATACCACAATCACTTCGGAGTGAGCACTTCTGTCAGTGAGCCAAGCTGTGTTCTCACAAGCGTGGGTGTCCCTTTGCTAGCTTGTTAATACTAAACATGCAAATTGCCTCTGTGTTGTGGCACTGTGGGTCACCTGGAGACTTGCCATTTGCGCTATTATGATCAAAGCCAGAGCGAATTTCCTTCAAACCATATTTTTTAAGCTCAAGGGCATTATCCAGGGGCAGTCAAAATGACAAGGCACAAAGAATATGAGCAGAATGAACATACAGCAAAGGTATTCAAAGGAATATGACTGAGATAAAAAAAAACTGATTTTCAAAACCAGCCCAGTGATTCTGATGGTGCAGTATCTTTAAGTTTTAAACATGTTGAGAAAGGGTGTGTGAATTGCTCTTCCAATTCCGTGGTAGTTTTTTTTTTTTTTTTTTTTTTTTGAGAGTGAAATAAGAATATGACTAGACTGCATTTCCTTTGAAAATACTTTCAAACTTAGTCTAGGCGACATAAAAATGGCATGAAAATGTCAGCTTTGCTTATAAGATTTAGGGTGCACTGCTCAGAGATTTAGTTGCAGGCAGGTATCAGTAACCCAAGCAGCCGATACTTTTCTCATTCCATCTGCAGTGTGAACAATTTTAGACATGGATTATAAGAACAAGACTTTGAATGTGGCTGACGGTGGAGGAGGACTGAGAAACCAAGGACAATGGCAATGAACATGAACTCTACAGCATGGACGGGCTCACTGTGAGCCTTGTCAGTTTGGTTTCTCACCTTCCTGGACTTAGGGGGAGCTGGGAGGACCTTGGACTGAACATGGTAAAGGGAACCCTGATGGCTCTTTGTCTTTGGAGAGGGGTGGAGTGGGGGTGTGGGTGGAGGGGAGGAGAGGGAGGGGGAGGAGAAGGGCAGGAGATGGAAATCTTGAATAAAAAAATGAGAGAAAAAAAAAAAAAAGAACAAGACTATGAACCTGGCCAATGACCATGACACTGAAGACGTGTTAAAGTGGTGATGTTTATATAGGAATTATTGGTAGATCCATTCAGTTATGTAACTCAGGCCAAAATTAAAAATGCAATTTTTATTTATTGAGTGAACATTTTGCCATCATTGTTTACCTCAGAGTTACCAAAATATTCAAATAAAAGTATCATTTTGCTTCTCGAGACATCTTGAATAGCAAAGTCTTTCCCTTCTATGGTCTTTGCTCTACAGCAAAGGAGAAAAATTAGAAATTACTTCTTATGATAGAGGTAATGTTGGAGGAAAATTAGGTACAAAGTGTCTCTTTGTCCTTCGCTACTTAAAAAAGAAAGAAGAACAAAGGATTAAGAAAAGGATAAAATGGTCAGATACTGTCAATTTAGGCGTATGATTATGAAAGTGCATGAAAGAAGACATAGGTATTAAATGGAGTATTGTAAAATGTGGAGACAAGGTTCTGAGATGCTTGAAGAGTTGAGTCCAATTTGTATTGAACGAGCGAAGATTGGAAATAGAATATAAAATCTTTGGCTACAATAAATCTGCATCTTGGTGGGTTTTTTTTTAATTTATGTGTCTATCTCTACACTGACCTTCTAACAGGTGTAAGTTTGTCTAAATGTCACCCTTCAGGGAATCCAACTGTACTAGTTTGTCCTTTTATGAATAATTTTAATGTACCCATAAAAACAGCATGAGCTACTGAGTGCTAAAGGAATTTACACTTTTCTATGGGTTCTGGAACAGCAGACATCACACCCAGCATCACTTTTATTCCTAACATACCATTACAGAATTTACAACTATGTTATTTGCTCAATTAAATTTTCATTACATCAATTTTGTATGAAAATGAATGCATTAGGTAGATAGAATATTTTCCATATCCCAACAACCAATCAAATATCATTTGCAAAATTTTAGTAAGAAAAAAATTCTCTCTGACCTTATACAACCTATTGTATCATTTTTTGTTATTGTAAATGAAGCACTGCTTTTTAAATATCAAATTAATCATTTTTACAAACAAATTTAAAGAATATATTTGTTGTATTTTCATTTAGTATTTTCTAGAATGTTTATTTTTAGAAACATGTATTACTTTATACCTTTTGTTGGAAGATAAAATACAAACTGGACTTCTTGCCCTCTAAAAGTTTTTATAATCCCTTATTTGGAGAAGCAAAATATATCTTAATGGATTTAAAAGTTAATTTCTTACTGATTTAGACACTTATCATCTTCTATGGTAGATATTATTAAAATAGTTCAGTGAATAAAACTGCACTGAAAATTCATTTTACACAGTCAGAATGGCCAAGATCAATAAAACAAATGACAGTTCATGTTGGCAAGGATGTGGAGTAAGAGGACCACTCATTTGGCACTGGTGGGACTTTAAAAATCAACAGTCAGTAAGGAGATCAGTGTGATGCTCCCTTAGGAGGCTGCGAGTAGATATTCTTCAACATCCAGCTATACCACTCTTGAAATTATACCCCAGAGTGCATCATTCTACCACAGACATACTTAGAAAGCCATACTGAGTGCTGCTCTGATAATAAGAGTCAGATATTGGAAACAGCATAAATGTCCATCAATTGATGAATGGAGATTCTTTGTCTCATAATTTTTTAGGGAGGGCTGGTTTCTCTTATTTCTTTTTTATTTTAACCTTAGACGGCCTCTGTGTGTATATAGCGACTGATACTGTTTGCTTTTTTATTTTTGTCTTTATGGGATACTTGTGTGTGAACATGTGTACCCTGTCTACATATGTTTTTTTGTGTCTTTTCTTTAGCTCTTTTTTTACTGTTTGTTTTGACTTATGCCAGTTTGTTGCCTTTGTTTAATTTATTTTTTTTTTATTTTATGGTTAGTCTCTAGATTCCTGTTTGTTTTCTAATGAGAGAAAGTGTATGGAGTCTGATAGCAGTGTAAGAGGGGAGGAGCTAGGATGAGTTAAGGGAAGATGGAACCCTAATCAGAATACTATGTAAAAAAATAATCTATTTTCAATAAAAGAAAAATGGAAGCCGGGTGGTGGTGGCACACGCCTTTAATCCCAGCACTTGGGAGGCAGAGGCAGGCGGATCTCTGTGAGTTCGAGGCCAGCCTGGTCTACTAAAGCTAGCTCTAGGATAGGCTCCAAAGCTACAGAGAAACCCTGTCTCGAAAAACAAAAAAAAAAAAAAGGAAAATAAGAAAAACGGAGGAAAAAGCAAAAATAAATAAATAAATAAATGAAAATGTGTCCTAGCAGTTGCACGAAGATTCACTTAATTTTTAGCTTTTTTATTGCAAATGAAATTTCTTGGAAGAGCATACCAAATTGTATAATTATGGAAAGGAGAGAAAGGATGGCTGACTGTTGTGTCAGCACTCATACTAAAAAACATCTCTCTGTGAAAGTAACACTGCCTCACAAGGTCTGGTAGCACCCATCTTTATCCCATTACTCCAGGAGCAGAGGCAGGCAGTTCTTTCTGAGTCTCAGGACAACCTCGTCTACAGAGAGAGCTCCCAGCCAGCTAGAGCTGTGCAATAAAACTATGTCTCAATAAATAAATTAGAATATTGAATCAGGGTGGTGGTGGCACACACCTTTAATCTAAGCGCTCAGGAGGCAGAAGCAGGCAGATCTTTATGAGTTCGAGGCCAGCCTGGTATACAAGGGCTAGTTCTGGGACAGTCTCTAAGGCTACAAAGAAACCTTGTCTCGAAAACCAAAATAAAAAATAATATTGCGATAAATATTTTAATAAAAACTGTAAATATTTCATTTCTCAAACATTTAAAAATATTATAAGTACTAGTTACACAATAATCTAGCGATGGAATAACAAATAGTAAAGTACAAAGAAATAATGGGCGACAGCAGGTAGACATATGGGTGTGTATACACATATATTACATAACTAAGATTCATTTATTTATATTACTAGAATCCTATCATACGTTACCATCGTAAAATTTATCATAAAGTTTAGAAAATAAAGTTTGTCATAAACTTTAGAAAATAAACTTGCATTAATTTGCACTAAGATAACATAAAATGTGTGTGTGTGTGTTTGTGTAAAGATTTACTAACATCCCCCTTTTATATTGAAATAGGTTAGTAATAAAATCAATAACGGTAGAATATACTAAGAATTTAAGGAAGGCATTACAGTATTTTTTTAAATGTTCATGTGTATGTTGCTTTGCCTATCTGTATATCTGTGAACTATGTTATACCTGGTGCCTACATAAGTCAAAATGGGACATCAGACCTCCTGGAAACGGAGTTATAGACAGTGAGCTGCCATGTTGATGCTTGGAAATGATCCCTGGACTTCTAGAAAAAGAGCAATATTTTTTTTCGACTGTGAGACATCTTCCAGTCCCAGTGATATTTTCAATTGTGGATGAGATCCAAATTTCTGGCTTAGGACCATGTATCTGTTGATTGATTCATTGTGTTTTGTTCCAGATAATTAACGACTTTGAACCTGTTATTTCAGATTCAAACTTCTCAAAGCGTGCTGGTTATTAAAATAATATTATATATATAATTTTATTATATATATAAATATATATATACAGATATTCAAATATGCCGTTTTAATCTTGTTTATAAGTGGGAATGTTTCTTATAAATGCTTTGTTTTCTAGTTTTCTTTCTATTGCTGTAACCAAAAGCAACTTGCAGTAGAAAGGTTTATTTCTTCTTACACTTCAGGTCATATTACATTACTAAGGAAGTCGAGACAGGACTACCTGCTGCTCAGTGCAGCAGCACATTCAACCAGACAATTTACTCGCAGCCAAGAAAGTATATTAAAAAAATAAAAGAATGAATTTTCTGCATTGCCTTGTTCTCTGGATTATTCAAAGTCTGATGCTTCACTAGCTTTGTGCATACCCAGTCTCCTCTACCTGGGGGTTGTGCTGACTCTTAGAGTCTGGGACTTCACATATCATTTAATAATCAAGACAGTTCTTCAATGCCAACAGTCTCATCTGATCTAGACAATCCTATAATTGAAGCTTTCATTTCAGATGTGAAGGGGAAGCCTAGCCAAAAACCTTGTTTTGTAAGGCGTGTCCCCCTTGGTCTAAAGGCGTGTCCCCCTTGGTCTAAAGGCATGTCCCTCTTAGGCGTGTCCCCCTTAGGCTAATATTGACTTATAAAATCTTGCGGGCCTGCGGCCCGCCTGCTCTTTGTTTTCCTGCTCTCCTCGCTGGAACCTTGGATTTGTAAGTTCCCTTTCCTTTCCTTTATTAAAACTGACTTATATATATTAAAGCTTGTCTGGTGAATCATAACTGCCGATCAACCACGCACCTTCATTTGGCGTCCAACTAGGGCATTTGGGAGCCTTCAGCTCCAGTTCCCACACTGCGTGGCAGGGATTCGGCCTTGGGCTCTTGATTGCTTCAGAGCAGTTTCCCAGACTAGCCTGTCCCAGCCCCGCTTGTACGGAGCAAAGGACGTGTGTGTGCGCGGGTGACTCAGTCCGAGCTCGCTAACCCCTCAGGCAGCACCAGTCCCGGCTGAGTTCGGCCTGGGCCCTGACCTGCCGGAGACTAGTGGTTACTGCCGGAGTCCCAACATTCGAGCTCCGCCTGTACTGCAGACTCGGTTTGGCCGAGCGGTTATTGCCCTAGCGACCTATTGGCAGGGAACGGTCATTTCAGGTAAAATTTCTTTTGATTAAAAAAAAAAAAATGTCTGACCATATCACCGTTGAAAGCTTCTGCAATCTATTTAATTATACTATGGTAGAAATATTACAGGATACATATGATATTCCCATAACTTGGATGTTTATAGGGCTTGCAATTTTTCTCGTATTTGGTTTCTCCCTTACATGGTTTGAAAATAGAAAAATGATAAAGTCCTTACAGAATGAAACCAGGATTCTTAGGACAGAGGTTGAATGCTTAAGAAAGGGCACAACTGTTTTGAGTGACAACTTTAAGTCGGTCGAGGTATTTGCAAAAACAATTCAGACTGACACCAAGAAAGAGTTTGAAGGTCTCAAGGAAGGGAATAGGGCTTTGTCTGATATGACTCGGTCAAATGAGCAAAATTTAGAAAAACTACAGTCTGATATTAAGGAGAGACTCATTGCTGCGGAGGAGAGAACAGGAGAGAACAGCTGATTTGGATCGTAAACTTCAGTCCCTGTCTGAAACATTATCAGAGAGAATTAAAACTGCTGAATGTGAAAATCGGACTTTGTCTAAAGGATATGACAGATTGGCTGACAGATTGTCAATACAAGAAGGCACAATTCATGCCATGAAAATTCTATCCAAGGATGAGATACTAACTCTACTGGACAAACTTCATGTTTTGGAATCCTCCATGAAGGCCTTGGAGCATAATTCTGGACAGGAGATCCAGGCCTTACAGAAGGCAATAGTAAGCAGATTAGAAAAGATTGAGGAAATTATAGAACAGGAGCAAACGGTACAAAGGCGAAATTTAACTCCGTCAATGAGTAAAACTCTCCGGGATAATTTCCATAAAGTTCTACCTGCCTTTCCAATAGTAACGTCAGAAAAGGTGACTGGTTCCAAAAACCCTAAAGTCATCAAGGAATATACATGGGAACCCGTCCGTATGAATGATCTCAAAGAAATTAAACAAGCCATTATGAACTTTGGGCTACATTCGTCCTTTGTTAGAGAGATGCTCAAAACTTGGTCTATAAGCAATAAGGCAACGCCCCATGATTGGGTACAATTAGTATCAGCTGTTCTAGAGAGTGGGTCACAATTAAATTGGAAATGCATGTTCAGACAAGAGGCTAAACTTTTAGAACAGCAGGAAAGAGCAAAGGGAATTGAGATCTCCCTAGATCAAATTCTAGGTGAAGGACTTTTCTCCGATCCTCTGGAACAAGCGAATTATGATGAACACACCTTATCCATATGTACTACAGCAGCTTTAAAGGCTTGGGACAGGGTTCAAGACCCAGGACAGAGACTGGAATCATATATCAGAGTTAAACAGGGTCAGAGAGAACCCTTTAGTGATTTTTTACAAAGGCTAACTAAAGCTGTACAGATAGGGATATCTGACCCAGAAGCAAGACGTATAATAATTGAATCTTTGGCTTATGAGAATGCCAATGTGGAGTGTAAAAGGATCCTGGGGCCTTTAAAGATGAGATCAGCGCCCTTGGACGAATGGGTCTTACATACAATGAATGTTGAATCATTTGACTATGGCACTGAAGCATGGGTCGAAGAAGCAATTTCTAATGCAAAAAGGAGGCATCAAGTTACCAAATGTTTTAATTGTGGCAAGATGGGACATATTAAAAGGAATTGCAGACAACGGATTTTCAGAAATAATAATAATAATAACAACAACAACAACAATAATAATAATAATAATAATAATAATAATAATAATAATAATGCCTCTTCTAGAAATAACAGACGTAGGAGGACTCAGCCTTCAGGTATATGTAGGAGATGTGGAAAAGGCAGACACTGGACAAATGAGTGCAGGTCAACAAGAGATAGACAAGGCAACCTGTTGCCACTGGGAAACTCAATGGGGGGCCTCTCGCAGGCCCCCATGGCAAATGTGGTCCAGTCATTTCCGGTTACTGCCGAGAACATGCCTCGTCAAGAAAATTAGAAAGCCCCATGCCTGCTGTTAAAAGCAAAAATGGCCTGAAAGATGAGTTACGTGTATTTTGGCAGACTTTTATAAATGAACAAAGACCAAAGTTAAGAGTGTGTGTAAATGGCGTTTTTATTACTGGCCTACTGGACACAGGTGCGGATGTAAGTATCATTACTCCAGAATCTTGGCATCCGTATTGGCCTCTTCAGGATGTAAATGTTCAGTTCCTGGGAATTGGAACCCTATCTCAAGTAAGGCAGAGCACGAGATGGGTTGAATGCATAGGGCCAGAAGGACAAATAGGAAAATTAAGGCCATATGTAGCCAATATTGCAGTGAATTTATGGGGCCGTGACCTGTTGCAGCAATGGAATACCCAAATTAACATTCCTGCTGCTTCTAGAGCCTCTATCACCGAGGGAAATATTAAAAGATATTACAGAAGGCGGAAACCGGCTGTTCGGGCTGTACAAGAATGCAAAGCAATTGATGGCCCTTCAGAGATACGAACAGCACTGCCTCTAAAATGGTTGACTGAGAAACCAATATGGACAAAGCAATGGCCATTAGCTGAGGAAAAGTTGCAGGCTTTAGAACAGCTGGTACAAGAGCAATTAGATGCTCGACATATAGAAGAATCTACCAGCCCTTGGAATTCTCCTGTATTTGTTGTTAAGAAAAAATCTGGTAAGTGGAGAATGGTGACAGATCTCAGGGCTATCAATAAGGTTATTCAACCTATGGGCTCTCTGCAATCTGGAATTCCTCTGCCATCTTTATTACCAAAAGGATGGCCTCTCATAGTAATTGATTTAAAGGATTGTTTCTTCACTATACCTTTACAAGAAAAAGACAGAGAAAAGTTTGCCTTCACAGTGCCTACTAATAATAACTCTCAACCTACAAGAAGATACCAGTGGACCGTCCTCCCACAGGGCATGTTGAACTCTCCCACCCTGTGCCAATATTTTGTAAATCAACCATTGCAAATAATACGCAAGCAATTTCCCAAGTCTATAATTTATCATTACATGGATGATATTCTGTTATCTGATTCAAACATGGCTACTTTAGAAAGACTGTTTGAAGAAGTAAAAATACTTTTACCTAAATGGGGATTGCAGATTGCTCCTGAAAAAATTCAGAGAGGAGATTCTGTTAATTATCTAGGTTATAAAATAGGTTTGCAAAAAATTAAGACACAAAAAGCACAAATTAGGAGAGATCGGTTACGGACTCTCAATGACTTTCAAAGGTTGTTAGGAGACATTTCCAGCTTACGACCAGCTGTTGGCATAACACCTGATATGATAATTCATTTAAATAAAACCTTGGATGGTGAAAAAGACTTAAACAGTCCCAGAGAATTAACAGCTGAAGCAGAAAAGGAGCTGAGAATGATTGAGGAGAAATTACAAGAGACACATGTGGACAGGGTGAATCCAGAGCTCAGTTGTATTCTAGTCATATTGCCTTCCAAAATTTCTCCTACAGGAATTTTAATGCAGAGAGATGATATTATCTTAGAATGGATCTTTTTACCACATAAACCAAGTAAGAAAATAAAAACTTATGTGGAAAAAGTCTCTGAATTAATTATAAAAGGCAAATTGAGACTTCGTCAACTAGCAGGCATAGACCCAGCAGAAATTATAGTTCCTTTCACTGCTGATGAACTAAAAAAATTGTGGGAAGATAACGAACCATGGCAAAGAGCTTGCACTAATTTTTTGGGAGAAATCAATAACAACTATCCGAAAAGCAAGAGGCTTAACTTTATAAAGAGAACTTCTTGGATTCTCCCCCGAATCATCCGTGATGCTCCAATAACTGGAGCACGTACATTTTATACTGATGCTAATAAATCAGGGAAAGCAGGTTACAAATCAGAAGATTTGAGTAAGGTGGAACAAAGCCCTTATGATTCTGTCCAGAAGGCAGAATTATATGCTATTCTTATGGTGGTAAGGGATTTTAAAGAACCGCTTAATATAGTTACTGATTCACAATATGCAGAAAGAGTAATCTTACATATTGAAACTGCTGAATTTATACCTGATGATACAGAACTAACCTCATTGTTTATCCAGGTACAAGACATGATCAGGAACAGGCTTTGCCCTATGTATATAACACACATCCGATCTCATACGGGTCTGCCAGGTCCTCTAGCAAAAGGTAATGCAGAAATTGATCAATTGTTGATTGGTAGTGTGCTGCAGGCCTCTGAATTTCATAAAAAACATCATGTCAATAGCAAAGGTTTGAAGAAAGAGTTTTCTATTACATGGCAACAAGCTAAGGAAATTGTAAAGAAATGCCCTACTTGCTCTTTTTATAACCAAACACCACTGCCTGCAGGGGCTAATCCAAAGGGCACTCAAAGGAATGAAATCTGGCAGATGGATATGTTTCACTTTGCAGAATTTGGCAAATTAAAATATGTACACCACACCATTGACACTTATTCAGGTTTTCAATGGGCAACTGCTTTAAGCTCAGAAAAAGCTGATTCAGTAATCACTCATTTATTAGAAGTTATGGCCATCATGGGTATACCTACACAAATAAAGACAGATAATGGTCCAGCTTATGTCTCTAGGAAAATGAAACAGTTTTTTGCTTATTACAATATTAAGCATGTTACAGGTATACCATACAATCCTACAGGTCAAGCAGTCATAGAAAGATCAAATAGAACTATAAAGGATATGTTAAACAAACAGAAAGGGGTGGAAAATACCCCTAGAAATAGGTTACATAGTGCTTTATTAACCTTGAATTTTCTCAACGCTAAAGAGAAGGGGACAATGGCTGCAGAAAGACACTGGATAATGGAAAAGTCTGCTGAATTAAATCAACCAGTTTATTTCAAGGATGTGCTGACCTCGCAATGGAAGCCAGGAGATGTGCTGCGTTGGGGAAGGGGTTTTGCTCTTGTCTCCACAGGAGAGGAAAAATTGTGGATACCGTCAAAATTAATAAAGGTTCGGTTTGAAGAGAAGAAGCCCCTTGGAGAAGAAAAATAATTCATTCACAAGGATGATGATCATACTGATGGTAAGAAAAGCATATAGGTTGGGGGCAGGGTTCTTTTCTTATCTCCACAGGAAACCACTTATCTTCAAAGAACTTAAGGGACCCTGGATATTTAAATACTGATGCATGGACACTAGTTACAACCTAATATGGATCAACACAGAACCCGAATATGTTTAGTAAGTATAAAACATTTTTTACATATATACAGTGCTTTTATTTATATGTATATAGAGCTGGTTTTGGAGTTGGACTATGGCTCAGTCCTTCTTCAATTCCAAGCCTGTTTATAAGAGATATCTCAGAGTTTCTGTCTCAGGTCAGGAGCCATGAAATGGGACAGAATAATAATAGTAATAGTAATAATAATAATAATAATAATAATAATAATGATAATGATGATGATGATGATACTTGATGAACTTTCTTTGCCTTTCCTCATATCTGTCTGTCTTTATTATACCTTCCATCGAATATATATGTCTATATATGTCTTTGTAGATAATGTTTACCTTTCCTGTAACAAACAACAAATTTTCCTTCAGTAATCTTTGAAGTTTCCAGGATGAAGATGGGGCCCCACAACATCAATTTCACCTGGTTACTATGACGTCATGTTTTTAATAGCGCTAAAATTAGACCTTTTTTTGGTTTTTTTTTTTTTTGGTACCAACTACACAAGACAGTTTCAAATGGTGTACAATTTTGACAACACTCTGGCCGGACCTCCTCAAAACACTCAGAGGCTAGTTACAATTTCCTCGACAAAATGTTATTCTTGGAATTTTACCATCATTTGCTTTCATGGAACCCCCTGAGAAGAACGTCGCCCCCATGTCAGCTAGAAGCAATCTTAGAGGACGACGCCCCCTCTCCCAACAGAGTTTGCCCTCTGGTTTAGGGACATCATTTAGTAGATGGTATAGGGTTGAGGGGATGGGGGAGGTATTATATGGACTCAGGGGTGTTTATGAAAAAAAAAGGGGGGGGAATTACCTGGTTTGATGGGATGATTGGTATTTGTGAATTATTGTTATTAGAAAATTGCATTGGTGTTGATTCTTGTATATTGAACATTGTATGCGAGTATGCTTCTACCTCTATTGTATGAGAGTATGCTTCTACCTCTGTTTAAAACAATTGTTATATTGAGATATTTATCATATTGCAATGTACATTTATACCTCTGATATTATTTGTATAATGACATTGTTTACGTTTGGGGATATTGTCCTCATTTATTGCACAGTTGTTTTTCAGGTTTTTTAGATACATAGAAATTATATTTAGTATAGATAGTATAATCTTCGACCTCTTTGAAGAGCTGTAGAACATGGCCTTTAATCTAACCTAGAGTTTGATACTTATGAGACACAATCACTCCTGGCAACACCACTCTACTCCCGAGAGAATGTTGAGCACCAAAGACACTCCACTGGGAGCTTGTCTTCTTCTTGGCAGAAGTGGCCTTTAGGCAAAGAAAAAGCCCATACCTCGACCACTGACAGAGTTTCAGAGTATCCGTAAATGGATAAAAACAGGATTGTCTTATCTTGCCAAGACAGGGTTGGACAGTTCTACAAAAAGTTCCTTGCCTTTGAAAAATGTTATGTCAGTTGTGTTAGGCCTTAGCCAAAGTTGGTTGCCTCAACATTGCAAAACGAAACTTTGGGTGACTGCCCAGGTAGTTAGTTGTCTCTGTCATTTGTTGCACATTTTGGAAGTTTCTTGTTTGTACTTCCTGGTTGCTTAAGTAATATTACTTCCCTTCTCAGATCTTTGATGGGGTTGAAGATTAGATAATTGTAGTTACCCTCTACATTATTTAGACTCCTTGAAATAGAATGCTTAGTAAAACTTTTGTTATATGTTTCTTCTTAATATTGTTTGTAATTTTATATTTATTATTTGTTCCTATTGAATATAGTTGTATTTGGTTTGGTTCTGTCTTATTTAGACAAAAAGGGGAGATGAAGGGGAAGCCTAGCCAAAAACCTTGTTTTGTAAGGCGTGTCCCCCTTGGTCTAAAGGCGTGTCCCCCTTGGTCTAAAGGCGTGTCCCTCTTAGGCGTGTCCCTCTTAGGCGTGTCCCCCTTAGGCTAATATTGACTTATAAAATCTTGCGGGCCTGCGGCCCGCCTGCTCTTTGTTTTCCTGCTCTCCTCGCTGGAACCTTGGATTTGTAAATTCCCTTTCCTTTCCTTTATTAAAACTGACTTATATATATTAAAGCTTGTCTGGTGAATCATAACTGCCGATCAACCACGCACCTTCACAGATGATTATAGACTGTACCCAGATGATTCTAAAAGCTAATTAGTAGCTTTTAACATGACACAAATTTCATGATTTTGTCATTGTCCAAAAGAAAATGCTGACAGAAAAAAAGTACAGTTTACTGTACACACTTAAGGAGTCCATTGCAAGTTTTAGATCACATCCCTCTCCAGCACGCTGCTGTCCTGAATACTTTAGGTAATGGTAAGACCATGCAATTTACAAGCATGTCTAAATATAGAAAACAATAAACATAGTAACTGCTGGGAATTTTCAGCTCTGTTTTGTTATGATGCCACCATTGTATGAGCGCTACCTTTCTGGCTACAGATTTTTATATGTCACGTGACGACACACACAAATACAACACATGGGACTCAGCATGTACAAAACCAGCAGATCTGGGTATGAGAAAGTGTGGACTAAGGACTGTGGAATCACATTGACTGGGTTTGAATTCATCTTGACTTCTTGGTATGGGTTAAGACAAAGCATAGGATTTCTCTGTCTTTACTTCTTTGTCTATAAATATGATCACATTATATATACTGTTATAAAATTTGAGAAATACTTTCAAGGTCACATAAAAATCCCTGTACCAGTCTCAGCCAGAAGTTTTGGTGATGGGTAGAAATCGTGGCCACTACAAGTTACACAATAGAAAAAGCCTTGGTTGGTAATAATAGAACTTGGACCAACTGTCAATAGTAAAAGACAGCTAGACAAGAAAATGAGGTCATGTTAAATAAGGCATAAGGGAGAAAAGCTTATCAATTGACCAAAATGAAGGTTAGTACAAATTACTATTATAAAGTATAAAAAAATGCTTTGTTTTAAAAAAAAAACAATAAAATAAAGTTGCATCCTTCTTAAACTTAAACAAAAGAAATGTTTTAAGGGTAAAAACCCCACAAACATGGAAAAACTAATGATTTTCTGCACAAAAGCATTTTGGTTTACTTAGCCTGGCTTTTTCCTATCATGGGGCAGTTGATAATCTGGGCTGGGTTACTCTTTGTTGTTGGGATTTACTTGTTGAATGATCTGCTATAGAACAGCCTTATTATTCTCTATAATGGACGTCAGTAGAACCATTACAGTTATAACAACTGAAATAGTATTCAGTGACTGGCAAATGACTTGAAATAGGAGGAGGTATTAGTTCCTATAAAGAATCACAATCTTTCCCAGATAACAAAATCATGTCTATTCTGAATGCCAGCTGAGCAGTTAAGCAGAGATCTCAACACCTTTATTTTCTCCTCAGTTCCTCTAATGAGTGTGCCAAGATTACCCCTTTTAAATACTAAGTATCCTTTCACACCCAAAAATCACGGTACCGCTATATTTTGTGACTGTTTCTTTCAGGAGTACTTTATTTTATTTATTTCTGTTTTATATTTACTAACCCTTTTTATTATTATTATATAATTCTGTATAGAATACTCACATATCTATCACTAAGTGTCTCTACATTCTGCTAGTCATGAGTACTTGTGAATGCATGGACCAGATTTCTGTAATCAGGAAATAATAGATCCAGAAGTATAACTGAACTTTCATGTGTCTTATCCTTACCTCTATGTGGAACCATAAGGCACATGACCATATAAATAAGTCAGATAAATGTTTCCCATCATATCAAGTTTAAAGACAAGGGAACGGTCATTATTTGTAATACAACTTACTTAATATTTGTGCTACATGAAGTCTTTTTAGACTTCATGAAATAAACATTCTAGAGACAATATTAATTTATAATTAACAGCTGTATTCTATACTTTTCCAAGGACAAATACTCAAAAGACAAAGAAGTCTTTTTTTTTTTTTTTTTTTTTTTTTTTTTATTTTTGAGACAGGGTTTCTCTGTAGCTTTGGAACCTGTCCTGGTGTCCTGGAACTTGCTCTTGTAGACCAGGCTGGCCTCAAACTCACAAAGATCCACCTGCCCCTGCCTCCGGAGTGCTGGGATTAAAGGCGTGCACCACCACAAGATAAAGAAGTCTTAAAAAGACAGTAATCAATGAAAGCAGAAAAATCAGTCAATAAGATTGTGGGTTTGCCACAAACACGCAGGAGAGACCATACCTACTTAGCAACCAAATACTACCCAACTAATACATGCAAATTATAAAATTAACATTAGAACTCTTCATTCAACACTGTCTTGTTTAAAGTACTATTCTCTTTTGTCCAGTTCATTATTAAATTGTTCTCATTGCACTATGTAAAATATTTTAGCAGGCATTGTAGGGACCACAGATTTATTGCAGCTTATTTTACTATATTCAGATTGCAAACAACATCAAAACCCCTCAATGAAATGCTGAAATTTGTGGTAGTATTCCTTCATCGCCTGAGTCTCATAGTAAAGCCCAATCTTTTCTTCTAATTCCACACAAAAGCCATTTTATCAGGTGTTTTCCTTAAGTCTATTACCAGACACTGATTCTCAGCAGTGCTCCCGCATCTGCTGTCATAGCATGATGCCTTTGTCGGTCGAGCTCCTTGTGATGATCACATTTAGCGCTCAACAGATTATTCTGATCCTCCACCAGTTTATACTGACATAAAATTTGAACAAATTATAGGACAGGTTTTTTTTCCCACAGGATTGATCAACGTATTTTTATGGGAAAATAACTGTGGCGTCTGTTTGAACAACACAAATAATAAATTAACAATTAAACACAGAACTTTAAATGGTGAGTATTTTATCCTATAATCTATAATTCTTTAAAACACTTTATTGTGTCTAATATCTTTTCAAAAAATAGGTTATTTCTTTATAGCCCATGCAAAGGCATAAGACACACTGCCATTTTGGTAACTTGGAAAATCCAATCATGAAAATAAAATTTCAAAGATGAATATTAATTCACTAATTTGAAGGCCCCTAGGGAAAGGAAAATAATTTCAGAATGAAATTATTATTCTTTGTTTTTCCATTGCTCAAATTACTATCCAGTAAATGGAAATAATAGGTAGTGACTACTGATTCAAAAAAAACAGGCAAAATAGTTTATAACATTCAAAGTACACTCAATTTCACTCCCAAGTTCATTGTCTTAAACATCTATAGTTTACAAAACAACCATTTAGCTAGTTCTATTTGTTTACCTAAAAATTTTCTTTCACTTTTCCTTCACAACTGATTAAAATTTCACTGTATATGTATGCCTTATTTTTATTATCCACCCATCAGCTGATGAACATTGCAGGCTGTTTCTACCATTTTCCTGTTGTATTATGGCCAGCTTCACAGGACAGAACTCATTCCTGGTACTCTAAACTGAGACATACTCTCCTGGCTGAGAGATCATAGACCATAAGGGTAAACCTGATGCTATTATTTTGGTTAATGGACACAATATCAAATTGCCTTCTGGAAATCTATCCAGATACCCATAGATTTGTGCAGCTGTCAGCCCTCATCTGAGAAGTATGTGTTTACAGTGACAGACAGTTAATAACGGGACTTATAACTAGTCAAAGTGCAGGAAATATGTTACTGTAATTTCTAAACATGGCCCCATACCAACAAGCCTCTGAAAAAAACCACAGAACAGGGACCATAAAGAATGCAAGAGCCAAAGGCAGGGACCACTTCTGCTGCACAGTGCTTTCTGGAAATGAAAGTGGCATTGGAATCATCAGCTCATGGTGCCTGTGGTTAATTAGTTAAGACCTATGCAAAATCAATTCAGCTAGCATTCTATCATGGAGCATGGAAGTATTCCCAAAGCACCACTCCCAGCTTAGAGTTATTGGCAGCTGATGGCTTTGGGGTTTGGAGAATCAAATTTCTTCAAGGATGTAGCTGCTGGTATGATAGCCATACTCCAGTGAATGGTCTGCTCTCTTGCACATACAGGAAGAACTAACTAGTGGACTGCGCTTACCAAAGAAACCATGAAGTTGGAAACATAACATGGTGGGAGAATCTATTTTAGTTTGTGGAGGGGAGGGGAAAAGTAGGAGCAAAATAACATGTTTATTTATGAAATCCTCAAGTAGGAAAATATTTTAATTTGCATAGGAAAGAAAAGAAAAGATAGAAGCTCTTAGATAAATAATTAGGAAATATCTTCTGAAAAATCTTTATAGAAATTACATTTTTAATAAATTATAGATTCAAAAAAATCATTATTCTTCAAAACTGATCAAATAATCCTCACAGTATAATAACATATTTTGTCAGATTCCAGAGCCCAACATACTTTCTTACTACTTAAAGGATTTTTTTCATTTTTTCTTTTCCAATCTATAATAATCTGTATTTATTCAAAATTCCTTATATTTTTAAATATTTCCTTCATAAAGAATGGATTCTTATCTGTTTATAAAATCAAGTTTATGTTATAAACCTAAAAGGAATCAATGTGTTTGTGTGTGTGAGAGAGTCCATGTTGTGAGAATGGTCTGTGTGTGTGAGTATGTGTGTGTGTGTGTGTGTGTGTATGTGTGTGAGTTTATGGTATGTGTGTGTGTGAGTATGTGTGTGTGTGAGTCTATGGTGTGTGTGTATGTGTGAGAAAGAGAGAGAGAGAGAGAGAGAGAGACAGAGAGAGACAGAGAGAGACAGAGAGAAACTGTGGTGTTTGTGAGTGTGTGTGTATAGTGTGACTTGCAGACTTTAAAGCCTGTCCCTTAGTGATGCACTTTCTCCAATAAAATCACTTCTAATTTAACAAAGCCATACCTCCTAATAGTACAAAATCCATATGGGCTTTGGGGCTAATTTTTACTCAAATCACCACACTGAGTTAGAATTTTGAATGTTTTTTAAGGATTAAAAGACACACACTCAAAAGCACATATACATACATACCACAGATACACAGCAAGATTTGCGATGTGGGGCTCTGTCATTTTCTTCATCCAACGCCAGGTGAAGGTTCTATGGTGATATGCAAGATATTCATGAGTATGGCAATAGGATCTGGACATTTCTGGCTCCCTCTCCTCAGCTGCCCAAGGAACTAGCTGGGGGTGTCTTCCTGGACACCTGAGAACCACTCTCGAGTCAGGTCTCTACCAACCCTAGAATGGCTCCCTTAATTAAGATATATAATTCCTTGTTCCCATATCCACCCTTCCTATATCCCAACAATCCTATTCCCCAAGCTCTTCCCATCCTCCACTTCACACTTTTCTCTCCCCATCCCCCCATCCCACCCCACCCCCAAGTTCCACATAGGAGCACCGGACTGAGCTCCCAAGGTCCTGATGAGGAGCAAAAGGAGGGAGATCATGAGCAAGGAAGTCAGGACCGTGAGGGGTGCGTTCACCCATTGAGACGGTGGGACAGATCTAAGGGGAGACCACCAAGTCCAGTTGGAATGGGACTGATGGAACAGGGGACCAAACCGGACTCTCTGAATGTGGCTGACGGTGGAAGAGGACTGAGAAACCAAGGACAAAGGCAATGAGCTTGAACTCTACAGCATGGACGGGCTCACTGTGAGCCTTGTCAGTTTGGTTGCTCACATTCCTGGACTTAGGGGGAGCTGGGAGGACCTTGGACTTAACATAGTGAAGGGAACCCTGATGGCTCTTTGGCCTGGAGAGGGAGGAAGTGGGGTTATGGGTGGAAGGGAAGGGAGGGAAGGGGGAGGAGGAGGGGAAGAGATGGAAATTTTTAATAATAAAAAAAGAAAAAAAAGAAAAAAAGATTTGCAATGGTCGTGGTGTTTCTTCACAGCAATAAAACCCTAAATAGAAAATAAATAAAAAGACACTCAGTAAAGCTGGGTGAAGAGCGATGAAGAATTCTCCATAAAAAATCTTGGTTATACTGATTGTCAACCTGCACAGGGGACTGCGGTCCCATCCACATTATAGTTTGTGAGAGGAGTATAACATTCATTGAAAAATTTTTGGTAAGAAAGAAGATGAAGAAGGGACTGAGTTAACTGTAAGTCTACATGTAAATGACTGAAAAGAGTCATTGATCCAGAGACCAACTGCACAGATCCTTTAGAGGTACATGGGCTACTTTGTGTGTTAAGGATGATGGTGAGATCTTGTTTCTACAGCATGAAAAGAGACTAAAGTAGTGTTTTCAATAAGGTCACCTCAATTCAGCATAGATCCTCAAGAGGATAGAGAACAGATGGGTTTCTGTGAAAGTATTAGTTAGTCTGCAGAGAAGACACTTGAAGCTAAAACTTTAGCTTGTTTTTAATAAAACTGAGTCAGTAATTGAATATTATGAAATTTAACCATAGACATATACTTACCCACAAGGAGTATAAGACTGGGTATGACAGTGAAGACAGGAAATTAAAACACGTGACTATTCTTTTCCTCCATGATTCCTACTTACTCAGCTCAAAGTGACAAAAGTCACATCTTCGTTCTTATGGTCATTATTTTTGGCCTTAAAAAAGAGATGATTCACCAAATATATTTTTTTAAAATTATTTTGTATAAGCCCAGCCATTAGAAGCAAAGGATCTGCTAATTATGATGCAGAATTATATGAAACAGAGAAATGTAAATGTAACATGAAAGCTCTGAGGAGAAAGACACTTTGGGATGAGATTTTAAGTTCTCCTTATGTTGCCCTGTGTAGTATGAGTAAGATGAACACAGATATCAGGAGACCTTCTGCTTTACTTTCTTTAAAGGATGAAATGTTACTATCTGAAAACACCTCACATACACATAAAAATGAACTTTACCAAGTGCCTGGGCATCCTTGTACTCTGTCAAATATGAATATAATAATTACAACAGGAAATTTTTTGAGCAAGAGAGATGAAATAGGAAAATATTTACCCACAAATAGATAGTTTACATAATCTAAGAATTAAGGAAGGCCACTACCATCCTCAAAGTTCTAATGCATTGAGAAATGCATTAACATATTATATATATATATATATATGTATATATATACATGTGCATATATATAATTTGCGGTCAAGTTTTATAGTAAATAAATATAGCTTAACAAACTTTGAGATATTGACTGCTGCAACCTACACAACATAGGGAATACTGCTAACAGAAGACAACAGGGAGTGTAGAAAAACAGACACACATACAGACAAGCTGGGATTGGGTAGGCCATGTGCTCTGATGGAGATACACCATCAGCAGCTAGGAAAATTAGAAGTTCAGCTATGAATGAGGAGGAGATGGGTTAACTAATCTCAGTAGGTCTCCAGAGACAGCAGACTCAAGTTGTCCTTATCCAGGATAGTATCAGTATTGAAGGTCAAAATCTGGGAGGAAGATACTTTCTGTATATGTTAGTTAAAATTCAACCATGGTTCATCATCCATGATAGGACCAGCAAAAAGCTTACCATTCCTCGGATCCTAGCCTTGTTTTTTCCATGGGTCTGAGACATTGACATCCTCAACATGTCTATAATTATGTCTACTTCAGGAGTCTCCATCCAACTTCAGGGGTTTCCATCCAAAAGTCTCTTCTTACCTAACTATTGCTTACAGCATATACAATCTTAGAAGGGTCCCATAAATCTTTTAAATCTAGTTATCTTCCTGTGCATTATATTATACTGGCATTCCTAATTCTTATCAGTCTCTCTGATCCTTTCATAAAATAACAATTCAGTTTTAAGAAATTGATGCTATGTTATCCCCTTTATCTCAATTGATATTTCTCTACTTGATATTATAAATTTTATTTGATTAGAACTATAAATTCTTTAAAGTTCAATATCATTTGTAAGTATACTTTAATTAAAATTTTAATTTATGTACATGTACATATTTAAGTATTTATACACCATATGTGTGCAGGATATGCCAGAGACTAGGAAAGGGTGTTTCATCTCATGGGACTAGATTCACAGGCAGTTTTGAGCTGCCATATTGATACTGGGACAAAAACCTTAATCCTTTGCTAGAGAATCAAAAACTCTTAACCTCTAATCACCTACCATCTGTAAACATATGTTCTATAGACAATAATAGTTCACCTGCTCTAATGGGCTAGCTTAGGTGAATATCAAAGATCTTTATTTTATATTGTTTGTCTTGAAATTCGATACTGTAAAGAATATGACAGGAGGTCCTGCTATTTTACATACAATTTATTTTTGAAATGACATTTTTAAAATAGAGTTTATTTTTCTAACATATTTATAAATAGAAAGAATACATAGAAATATCACCAGAGGAAAAAAAAAGACTTTCACATCCTTTCAAGTCAAATATTCTTCATACTAAAAACTGAAAGTAGTTCTCTACAAAAGAACTATAGCAATAGGCCTCAACATATCATTTCTTGAATGGCAAGAGCCCATGTAACTTAATCCATTATGCGAGAACAGGCTAAATGTCCCCAAACCTTGAAACATGAGAAACTATGTTTTGTCTTACACGAAATACAATAAAAACATCCTGTAGAGTTGAACAATGGGGAGTGATGCCCACGCAGGTGGACTCTGAATTTTCATTCCGTTTTACACTCTTCCTTATAGCTGAAATACTTTTTTTTCTGTGGTGCCATAGAGAGAGAGGCAGATACAGTATAGCCTTACTGTTTGGTACTTTTATGATAAAATATTTTATATTAGACATTTTCCCCCACAACATCATTAAATTTGCTGCAGAATTGCTATGGGCTTAATACAAATTTAGAAAGCAAAAGTAAAACATATTGCTCCATGTGCTAGTCCATCAACTGTCAACCACCGGCAAGAAAGCTAATGGCAAAATGCCTTTCCTTTTCAAACTCAATTCACATAGAAAATACATTTGACCCTCTCAATTCTTTACGTCTTTCTTTCCAAATACCGATTACAATGCTTATTTAAAAATATTTTTATTATTAAAATCTTGATGAGATTTGTATTAAAAGGCTAATGTGTGTCAGAGGACTATAATATCAGAGACAGTGGGTGCCACTATTTATAAAACAAAGAAAAGAGTTTTATATTTAAAAAGGTTGGGGAAGCTCAGAGTCAAACAAAATAAAATAGGTCTCTTTACCATGAAATATGCGTAGCCTTTAATATGCTAATTTGTATTGTGTCTCTCCAAGGTATAGAAAACAGCATTTGTCAAAAAAACACCATGGAACCTTTTTCTTGTTTCTCCCCCACCCCTTTGGTAGCTGTTTTCTATTTATTTCTCATTGATCAAATGCTTATTTACTGCATTTTTACTATGGTTTATGTTTTCTCCAGATGATAGTCCTGAACGTCAGCGACAGGCACATCAATTATGAGAAATATTAAGCGAAGGACAGTAGAATATAATGGAGTACAGGGAAATTTGAAATTATAGAGAATCTAGAGCAAGAGTTGAAAAGACAACTCTAGCCAAAGGAAGTACAAAAAACAAAATGAAGGACTAGAGAGAAGTCTGCTACTCCTACAGCAGGGGCTACAATCTACAGA
This sequence comes from Arvicola amphibius, assembly GCF_903992535.2. NCBI lineage: Eukaryota > Metazoa > Chordata > Mammalia > Rodentia > Cricetidae > Arvicola > Arvicola amphibius. Next base: position 26,990,424 of record NC_052063.2, read on the forward strand.
AAACTGACAGAGATGTGAATGTTTTACAGTTCGCCAAAATGTAAGGGCAGCCTAGGTATGACATGGCACATTCTTATGTTCTTCGCATAAGAGAAGAACCAAATTTACCAGCAGGTAGGCACAGTAGGTAGCTGGGCTGCTTGTCTAGGAAAGACTGTGTAATGCTGAAGCTAAGACCGAAAAGTTTGACTCTGGCACAGACCAGAAATCCCAACATTGGGAAGCAGAGGCCAGAGAAACGCTGAGTTTGAGACCAGCCTGGTCTACAGAGTGAGGAAGTATCAGGGTAGCCAGTGCTGCGACACAGGGAAACCCTGTCCCCCACCTCCCCCATCTTCCCCAAAAAAAGAAGACTGAGGAAATTTATTCTAGAAAACACAATTTACCTGAAAACAAAACTAAAGAGGCCCAATTTTGCTATAGCTGCAATGGCTTATATCAAGAACTCAAACACAGTACCAAGATAATTAAAAGAGCTAGGAAATCAGCACAGGGAAAACATATTCAGAATGTATTTACTCAGTATATTAATGATTTTCATTTTACGTTTATGAAATTCCTCTTGATCTGTAGGGGTTGCTTCCATTCTCCAGATACATTTTTTATTAAATAAACAAATGTTACAGGGATCTTTTATGTAATTGAAGAATTTCAAAATTATTTGGCTATGTATGTTTTAAAATTATGGACATGGGTGTGTGGTATGTGCAGTACAGAAGAGGGTGTCCGATCCCCTGGAAATGGAGTTATGGTAGTTATGAGCCACCCAGTGTAGGTCTTGGGAACTGAATCTGGGTCCCCTGCAATAGCAGCCAGTGTTCTTAACCACTGAGTGATGGTTAATCTCCTTCCCCAGGATTTCAATTTTTAAGAAAATTTGGATCTGCTCAGGTTGTAAATGGCTAATCAATAAGCTATTAAGAATTTATTAAAAGCAAAACTGTCTTTAAAGAACAATTTCATAGAAAAGGATTTTTTTAATTGTAAATGTTTTTCTGATTTATTTTATTTTATTTTTAAATGAAGAAAAAAAATTATTTTACATACCAATCCCAGTTTCCACTCCCTACCCTCCTCTCATTCCCTTCACCTACTCCCCAACCAACCCCATCCATTCCTCAGAGAGGGTAAGGCACACTGCTTTGGGGAAGGTCCAAGGCCCTCCCTACTGTATCTAGGCTGAGCAACGTATCAACCAAAAGAGAATAGGTTCTCAAAAAGCCAGTACAACCATTAGAAATAAATCCTGGTGCCACTGCCAGTGGCCCCACAGTCAGAGGGTCTAGTTCGAACCTATGTTGGTTCCTTCCCTATCTGGCTGGAGTTGGTGAGCTCCCATTAGTTCAGGCAAACTGTTTCGGTGGGTGAACCCACCATGGTCTTGACTTCTTTGCTCATATACTCACTCCTCCCACTCTTCAACTGAACTTTGGAAATTCAGTCCAGTTCTACATGGTGGGTCTCTGCCTTTGTTTCCATCAGATGCTGGATGAAGGTTATATGGTGATATTTAAGATATTCATTCATCAGTCTGACTACAGGGCAAGGCCGGTTCAGATACCCTCTCCTCTATTGCTTAGGGTCTTAGCTGGGGTTATCCTTGTGGATTCCTGGGAATTTCTCTAGAGCCAGGTTTCTTGCTAGCCCTATAATGGCTCCCTCAATCAAAATATCTCTTTCCTTTCTCTCATCTCTGTCCTTCCTCCATCACGACTATGCCATTCCCTCAAATTCTCCCCCACCCTCCCCTTCTCCCCTTCTCTTTCCCTTTGACCATCCCTTCTCCCCCTACACCCATGTTACCAATTTTGTCCGACAATCTTGTCTATTTTCCTTTCCAGATGAATCTATGTATGTTTTTCTTAGGGTTTATCTTGTTCCTTAGCTTCTCTAGGATCATGAACAATAGGCTCAATATCCTTTGCTTTACAGCTAGTATCCACTTATGATTGAGTACTTGCCATGTTCATCTTCTTGGATCTGGGTTACTCAGGATGAATTTTCTAATTTCATCCATTTGCATACAAATTTCAAGATGTCATTTTTTTTTTACTGCTCAGTAGTACTCTAATATGTAAATATGACACATTTTCTTTATCCATTCTTCAGTTTAGGGACATTTAGGTTATAATATTGACTACAGTTTACCCCTAATACATTTTTATAAATATAAGTATCTATACATTTTATGTATAATTTTTATGCTGACAACTATGTAAATATACAACATAGGAAAATGTCTAATCACATAGAAATACCCTTCCATATTCAGTGTAAACAACTTAACTAAAATTTCAATGTAATCACATGCACATAAATGTTTAGCTAACTAGTAATTATAGTGTAATTATCACCATGTTCATGATGAAAGTAAATAAGCAAAGATATTTTCAATAGATTTAGAATCACAAATCTGTTTTGCATATTAATTATAGCTAATTTCAAAGGTTAATTACAAACACAGTTTTAACCCCGAAGATATATACTTAATACTTACTCAAAAAACATAATAAGCTTTTTAACCAATAAGATAAAAAGATCTATGAGAAATTATGTGTTTAGAGATAGAAAATTAATGTTTATTTCCTGCGCATGATGTGATTGAATAAAAATGATTGTAAATGATAAAGTTCATCTCTGATGAACTAGTTTCTAACCATGAATGTCAATATGCTTTCTAAATTTTAGAGTCCAAAAATATATGCTCTGCAATATTGGACACATTTTTACTGTATTACTCTTAAATATTCTAATGTCAAGAGTAGACCTGTGTCAAAAATATGTAGGAATATAAAGTTTGAATTTTCTTTTATTTATCTGAATAATTCTTTTGAAGAATAAAGACAAACCTTAGGGTTGCCAACGTCAAGAAACTCACAAGGACAGTTCCAGTATTAAGAACACAGATCACTATACAGCAAGCATCAGAGAAATTACACATAATTTTAAACCTATGGTATGCTTTGAGGTAGAATTTATAGAAAGCACTTGTAGACTTTTGTTCTACAAATATTTTTAAGTATTTTCTATAACCAGAGAAGGCCATTTGAATGTGGAGGACTTTAAACCTTAACTGATGCCGAATACAAATGAAGAATACTTGTTAACAGAATTTATAATCCTCACGTCTAAATGCTGTGAGTGTTTAATGAAAATAAACTGAAGTATCTTTATTAATGTTGTTTGAATATTCCAGAAGCTTAATGTTATTAATATTAAATGAGATATTTGAAAAATCGGACCAATGATTTTATTTTGTGAATGGTTGCTTCGTTATTGAAGAGACAAGGGTATTTAAGAATTCTTCAGTGGTAGTTCCTATAGCTAATCCCTACAGATGCAAAACCTTGTGTAGATTCAATAGCATATCCACTTGTAATTAGTTTCTGCTTCTCAGGCATACATACATGTACACACAGATACAGATACATGAATATGCTCTATTCATACATTCATAACATTAAGACACAAACACATTTTTTTCTAGGCATTTTGAAAATACTGGTTTAAATACAGAACCATAGGCTGGCCTAGTATGGCAAGTCCTTCTGTATATATGTGCTTTTATTGGTTAATGAATAAGGCTGTTTTCAGCCAATGGCTTAACAGAGTAAAGCCATAAGTGAAATCCAAACAGAGATGTAGAGAGAGAGAAGGCAGAGTCGAGAAGAAGCCATGGAGCTGCCACAGGAGACAGATGCCACACAGGAACTTACACATAGGCCACAATCACATGGCAATACACAGGTTAATAGAAATGGGTTAATTAAAGATATAAGAGCTAGCTAGCTAGCAATATGCTTAAGCTATTGGTCAGGTGGTGTTGTAATAATATACTTCTGTGTGGTTATTTCGAGTCAGGGTGGCCAGGAAATGAGTGAACAGCCTCTGACAATACCTTCTGAAAATAGGTTGTCTGTTTACATAAGAAACAGTTATCTTCCATATTAGTATGAGTTAATTATACTAGTTAAAATCCCCAAATCACAATTAAGTAAGAAACACATTTTGGATTCAAATAAAATTCACAGGACAAATATATTCCATATAGAGAACATTAAAAGGGAATTGAATGACTCTGTGCATGGATGTTTGTCTCTCTGCATATAATTTTATATAAATAATTGTCTTAACATTCAATTAAGATTTAATAGAAATATTATTTAAAAGGCTTTTAATGTTACTGTTTTGCTGATAGTTATGGCTGTGCATCACTTGAGTGTCTAGTACCCATGTATGCCAATAAAACAAGTTAGATTCCCTGTAACTGGAATTAGAGATAGTTGTGATCTGCTATATGGGTTCTGGGTACTAAACCCTGGTCCTCCAAAAGAGTAACAACAAATGGGCACAGGGAACCGTTTCCTACGCATAACCCCAGCTGCACAGACATTAAGGGCAACATTGAATAAATGGGACCTCCTGAAGTTGAGCAGCTTCTGTAAAGCAAAGGACATTGTCACTAAGACACAAAGGCAGCCTACTGACTGGGAAAAGATCTTCACCAACCCTGCAACTGACAAAGGTCTGATCTCTAAAATATATAAGGAACTCAAGAGACTAGATGGTAAAATGCCAATTAACCCAATTAAAAAATGGGGCACTGAACTGAACAGAGAATTCTCAACAGAAGAAGTTCGAATGGCCAAAAGACACTTAAGGTCATGCTCAACCTCCCTAGCTATCAGGGAAATGCAAATCAAAACAACTTTGAGATATCATCTTACACCTGTCAGATTGGCTAAAATCCAAAACACCAATAATAACCTTTGCTGGAGAGGTTGTGGGGTAAGGGGTACACTCATCCATTGCTGGTGGGAATGCACACTTGTGCAACCACTTTGGAAAGCAGTGTGGCAGTTTCTCAGGAAATTCGGGATCAACCTACCCCAGGACCCAGCAATTCCACTATTGGGAATCTACCCAAGAGATGCCCAATCATACAACAAAAGCATATGCTCATCTATGTTCATAGCAGCATTATTTGTAATAGCCAGATCCTGGAAACAACCTAGATGCCCTTCAGTGGAAGAATGGATGAAGAAACTGTGGAATATATACATGCTAGAATACTACTCAGCGGTAAAAAACAATGACATCTTGAATTTTCATGCAAATGGATGGAAACAGAAAACACTATTCTGAGTGAGGTAACCCAGACCCAAAAAGATGAACATGGGATGTACTCACTCATAATCGGTTTCTAGCCATAATTAAAGGACATCGAGCCTATAAATTTGGGATCCTTGAGAAGATAATAAGAAGGTGAACTCCCCCAAAAAAGATATAGTAATCCTCCTGGATATTGGAAGTAGACACGATCGCCAGGCAAAATTGGGAACTTGAGGGTTGGGCGAGACTGGGCCAAGGGAAGATGGGGAGAGAAAAGTGTGAAGGGGAGAACGGGGGGAGCTCGGAGGAATGGGGTGCTTGGGATATAGGAAGGGTGGATATGGGAGCAGGGAAGCATATATCTTAATTTAAGGAGCTACCTGAGGGTTGTCAAGAGACTTGACCCTAGAGGGGTTCCCAGGTTTCCAGGGAGACGCCCCCAGTTAGTTCCTTGGGCAGCTGAGGAGAGGGAGCCTGAAAAGGCCAGTTCCTATAGCCATACTGATGAATTTCTTGCATATCACCATAGAACCTCCACCTGACGATAGATGAAGAAAATGACAGAGCCCCACATTGGAGCACCGGACTGAGCTCCCAAGGTCCTGATGAGGAGCAGCAGGAGGGAGAACATGAGAAAGAAAGTCAGGACCGTGAGGGAACCTCCAGCTGGCGACAGATGGGGAAGGTGACTGAGCCCCACATTGGAGCACTGGACTGAGCTCCCAAGGTCCTGATGAGGAGCAGAAGGAGCAAGAACATGAGGGAGAAAGTCAGGAACGTGAGGGGTGCGTTCACTCATGGAGACGGTGGGACAGAACTAATGGGAGATCACCAACTCCAGTTGGATTGGGACTGATGGATCATGCGACCAAACCCGTCTCTCTGAATGTGGCCAACAGCGGGGGCTGACTGAGAAGCAAAGGACAATGGCGCTGGGCTCTGATTCTTCTGCATGGACGGGCTCTGTGGGAGCCTTCTCAGCTTGGTCGATCACCTTCCTGGTCCTGGGGGGAGTTGGGAGGACCTTGGTCTTAGCATAGAGTGGGGAACCCTGATGACTCCTTGGCCTTGAGAGGGAGGGAGGGGAGGTATGGGTGGAGGGGAGGGGAGGGAAGGGGGAGAAGGAGGGGAGGGAAGGGGAGGAGGAGGGGAGGGAGGGGGGAGGAGGAGGGAAGGAGATGGAAATTTTTAAATATAAAAAAAATAAACCATGAGGAAAAAAAAGAGTAATAGGTGCTCTTAACTGCTGAAGCATATCTTTAGTTCCCAATAATAGTCTAAAAGTTCAACTACAGGTAAAATTATGAACTATATTTAGTGCATGTGTTTGAAGGGTGATATTTTAAATCCAGACTATATTGACAAGGGAATCCCAGAATATTTATCTTTGATGAAAAGTGATGTGAGAGCATGTCTCAAGGTTTCAATTTTTAAAGAATTTCAGGATTCCTTGAGGAACTTGAAGTCTGAGGGCTCCTGAGAAAGGAATGGTGTGATGGTACTCTACATTTGTTATAGCAAATGTTTTTAAAATATATTCTGAATAAATGAACATTATCAGTAATCTGAATGAAACCCTATGGAAGAAAATTCAGCCCTGCAACAAATAAAATCCTGGACATAAAAAATGCAGAGAAACCATGATCTCATAAACTGAGTATGTTATCTTTTGAGAAGGCTAATTTCTGGTTAAAGATGATTCTGCCAAAGAAAAACAGATCACTAAATATATTATAAATTGAAATATGTATTTAGTTTTCAAGCACAGCAGGAAAAGATAAAGGGAAAGTCACTTTGGAAAACTTACTACAACATAGTAGTATCTGAAAGAAAGAAAAGATTCCATTGCTATGGAGGCATACTTTCTAGAGGCCTTTCCAGAACTGCGGCCCTTGAATACAAGCACAAACTGAGCTGAGACACAGACCAGCATTAATCACCTTAAATAATTTTGCCACTGTTCAGAAACTGGAAAATAAATATTTTTCCTGTCAATAATTTGATGAATGATAAATCATTAAAAATGTTAGAAATAATAATTTTAGGAGAGTTAGGCTACATACATCTTTCATGCCAGGGAAGATGGCACCAAGCTGATTAGAAACATTAATTACAAAGGGCTGATAGCTATTGTCTTTCAGATGGATATACACTCTAAGAAGTTCATATGGTCTGTTTCTGTTTCCACAGGAGCTCATGTGATCTCTTTTTATTTTTCTCTTTTTCTCATTAAAAAATATTTTATACAATTTATTCTGATTATAGTTTTTCCTCCCCTAACTCCTCCAATATTCTCCCAACATCCCTTCCAACCATATCCATACACTTTCTATCTTTTAAGAGAAAACAAGCATGTATCTAGTCAATAGTAATAAAATAAAATAATGGCAAACAAAACCAGATAAACCAAATAAAAACAAATTAAAGGGGGGAAAAGTACAAGAAACACATATTGAGAAACACAATTTGCACATACAGGAATCTCTTAAAAAAACAAAACAGATACTCATGACATACACCCTAAAGAGAGAGAGACAGAGAGACAAAGAAGTTCCAAAGATGCCATTGAGTTTGTTTTGAGTTTGCTATTTACCATGGGACACGGAGCCTACCCTTAAAAGTGGTTTGTACACCAGTGAGACTCTTTTGGAGAAAATTAGTTGTTTCATTTGCAAGTGGGTATCAGCTGAGGATAGTTTCAAGTGTGGGGATGGGAATTTTAGCCCATTCTCTCAGTGCAAGGATCCCAACTCATGCAGACTCTGGCATGCCCTGAGCATGCTGCTACAGTTTGCGTGAATTCATATTGCACTGGCTCTGCTGTATTTACAGAGCCGTGTTTTCTCACTAAACTTGATCCCTTCAGACTCTTAGTGTTCCACCATCTCTCCCATAGAGCTTACTGAGCCGGGAGGGGCGTGGATTTGATGGGCTCATCCCATTTAGAACTCAATGTGCCCTTTTCCTCACTTCTTGCACATTGTTCTACCATGGGTCTCTATATTTACTCTTATCTAATGCAATAAACTTCTCTGATGTCAGCCGAGTAAGTACTGATAAAAGTGTAGTAGAATGTTGTTAGAAGTCATTTTATTCATGGGTGAACGCACCCCTCACGGTCCTGACTTTCTTTCTCATGTTCTCCCTCCTGCTCCTCATCAGGACCTTGGGCGCTCAGTCCAGTGCTCCAATGTGGGGCTCAGTCATTTTCTTCATCTATCGCCAGGTGGAGGTTCTATGGTGATATGCAAGAAATTCATCAGCATGGCTATAGGAACTGGCCTTTTTGGGCTCCCTCTCCTCAGCTGCCCAAGGAACTAGCTGGGGGCATCTCCCTGGAAACCCGGAGGCATCTCCCTGGAAACCCGGGAACCCCTCTAGAGTCAAGTCTCTTGACAATTCTCAGATGTGGAGACTGTGGGACAGAACTAACGGGAGATCACCAACTCCAGTTGGATTGGGACTGATGGAACAAGAGACCAAACCGGACTCTCTGAATGTGGCCAACGGTGGAGGCTATCTGAGAAGCCAAGGACAATGGCGCTGGGCTTTGATTCTACAGCATGGACAGGCTCTGTGGGAGCCTTCTCAGCTTGGTCGATCACCTTCCTGGACCTGGGGGGAGTTGGGAGGACCTTGGTCTTAACATAGAGTAGGGAACCCCGATGGCTCCTTGGCCTGGAGAGGGAGGGAGGGAAGGGGAAGGAGGAGGGGAGGAGATGGAAATTTTTAAATATATAAAAATAAACCATATATGGTACTTCAAAAAAAAAAGAAGTCATTTTATTGTTGTCTTCCTTTAGCAGAACAGTAATCTTCAGTTTTCTCCTAGAAATATGGCCTATCTACTAAGAGGTTCTTGGACACCAGAGATTTGTCATGAATAAGTTTTATCTCATGGAGTGGGGCTCAAGACGAATAAGGTGGTAGGTTACTTCCACAGCTTTTGTGCCTCGCTTGCATAAGCACATCTTGCAAGCAAGTCACAACTGTAGACCAAGAGTTTGTAGCTGGATTGTTGTTTATCTTTCTCTCTTGATAGCATGCAGGGTACCTATCAGCACCATGAACACTAGTCCATAGTGGCAAAGACTCTAGCAGGGCGCCTGATTCACTGCTCCATGTTCAATGAGTTGTATAGGTGCTGTTCTAAGCAATAGCACTTTACTGTCAATTTATGGAGAGCATCCAATATCCTTGGCGATTTACTGGGTTGTTTTGGTATTTTCATTGGACCCATTTGGCCAAAAAAGTGATTAGATGTAATCTTTCCTGGCACTAAAACCTAATTTTGTAACAAGAGATGTCCACAGCAGAAAAAAGTAATGACATCTTGAATTTTGCAGGCAAATGGATGGAGCTAGAAAACAACATTTTGAGTGAGGTAACCCTGACCCAGAAAGACAGTTACCACATGTACTCACTCATTAGTGGTTTTTAAACATAAAGCAAAGAGAACCAGACCACAAATCATAATCCCAGAGAACCTAGACAACAATGAAGACCCTAAGAGAGACATATATAGATCTACCTACATGGGAAGTAGAGCAAGATAAGATCTCCTGAGTAGACTGGGCGCATGGGGACCTTGGAAGAGGGTTGAAGGGGAGGGGAGAGACAGAGAGGGCAGCAGAGAAAAATGTAGAGCTCAATAAAAACCAATAAAAAATTAACATAGACAAAGCAGAGAGAGAGAGAGAGAGAGAGAGAGGTTCAGTTGGGGCTCCATCTTCTCTATTACATGGCATTTTTATTTAAATCATCTTAGTATATGCATATATTAGGAAGCTTCTATCATTTTAGGTTTACATATGACTGACTCTTAGTTTTAGATTTCCTTTCCCATATTTCCACCCTTATTGTCTTTGCAACCTCCCTTTTGATTCTCCTGATACTGCTCCCCAATTTGTCCATCCATAACTATATCTTCTATTTCCCTTTGGAGATCTATTCCTCACCCTAATCACTTATTTTAACCCAATCTTTTTTTTCTTTTTTTTTTCTCATGGTTTATTTTTTTTTATATTTAAAAATTTCCATCTCCTTCCCTCCTCCTCCCCCCTCCCTCCCCTCCTCCTCACCCTTCCCTCCCCTCCTTCTCCCCCTTCCCTCCCCTTCCCTCCACCCATACCTCCCCTCCCTCCCTCTCAAGGCCAAGGAGCCATCAGGGTTCCCCACTCTATGCTAAGTCCAAGGTCCTCCCAACTCCCCCCAGGTCCAGGAAGGTGATCGACCAAGCTGAGAAGGCTCCCACAGAGCCCGTCCATGCAGAAGAATCAGAGCCCAGCGCCATTGTCCTTTGCTTCTCAGTCAGCCCCCGCTGTTGGCCACATTCAGAGAGACGGGTTTGGTCGCATAAAGCTTGCTTATCAGAAACTTAACAGCCAACATCCAGAAATGAGGGAATGCAGAAGCTTGCTTATCAGAAACTTAACAGCCAACATCCAGAAATGAGGGAATGCAGATGTATTCGTCTTTCCAGATCTAGGTTATTTCAATCACAATGATTTTTTATAGTTCCATCTATATACCTGAAACTTTAATGATTTCATTTTTCTAATAACTGAGTGATATGTTATTATTTTATTTTAACCATTTACCCACTAACACACATACAGACTATTTCAATTTTGAATAATTATTTATGGATCAGAAATGATCATGGTTGAGAATATCTCTGAAGTAGGATGTAGAGCCCTTTGATATTTGCCCAAGAGCAGAATAACTGAATCTTGAGTTAGATCAATTTCCATCTTCTCAAGAAACTGCCACACTAATTTCCATAGTGACTGCACAAGTCCGTACTCACATCAGAAATGTATGATGTTCCCCACACTCTGCAACTTCACCAACATGAGTTGTCAGTTGTTTTAATAATCTAGGCAATTCTGACGGGGTTTAGAAGAAATCTCACAGTAGTTTTGATTTGCATTTCCCTCATGACTAACAATGATAAACATTAGTTTAAGTGTTTCTCAGTCATATGTGTTTCCTCTTTTGAGAATTCTCTGCTTAGATCTATAATCCACTTATAATTGGGTTATTTGTTTTCATGATGCTCAATTTGTTGAATTCTTTACATATTCTTTAATATTAATCCTCCCCCAAATGAGTAGCTGTTAAAAATATTTTCCATCCTGTAGGGTACATATTTTTCTGAATGATGAATGGCATGCTTTGTTAAACAGTGCTCCTCAGTTTCATGAGCTTCCAATTATTATCTGTTAGACTCAATGCCTGTATTATCAGTGATCTTTTCCTAAAGTATTTTCCTGTGCCAATAAGTTCAAGACTATTCTACACTTTTTCTTCTGACAGATTAAGTGGATCAGGTCTTATGTTGTGGTCTTTGGTGTTATTAACTTACTGGACCTAGTAGATATTTACAAATATTCTCTCTCACACAAATTTTGCTCATAGAACTTTCTCTAGAATTGTCTACATTCAATCAGTGACAGTAAGAGCAGAAAGTTTATAAACTTATGGAAGCAGAACAACTCACTGCTTTATGAAAAATAAGTCACTACATAATTAAGAAACTTAGAACATTTTAGAATTAAATATAAATGAAAAATACCCAAACCTATGGGCTCATGAAGTTTTTTCTAAGACAAAGTTCATAAAACAAAGTATCTACATAAAAATCATTTAAGAGATTTCATATTACTAACTAGTGACATACACGAAAACTTTTGAACAAAAAGAAGAATTAACATCCAAAAGTAGTATTAGACAAGAAATAGTCAAACTCAGAGTTGAAATCAATAAAATAGAAACAAACAATACAAAAAAATCAATAAAATGAAGAGTCGGTTATTTGGGAAAATCAATATGATGGATAAAACCTTTGCTAAATTAACTAAAAAACAGAAGAATAATATCCAAATGAAGAAAATTGGAGACCAAAAGGAAACATAACAAAAGACAAAGAGCACATCTAGAGAACTGTAAGAATAAACTTTTAAAACATGTATGCCACCAAATTGGAAAATTTGAAAAGAAATGGATATTTTTCTTTAGATATACCTCTATCCAGATTTAATCAAGATCAGAAAAGCAATATAAATAGACCTATATCCCCAATGAAATAGAAGTAGTAATAACAGTCTCCTAACAGCAAAACAAAATAAAAAACCAAAACCACAGGAACAAATAGGTTATGCACAGAAGTCTACTATGTTTTCAAATAATTGATATCAATAACCTACAAATTATTCCACAAAATAGAAACAAAAAGAACTTTACCAAATGTTATTTTTAAAGCTATCGTTACTCTATTACTTAAATCACATAAAGATGCCAACATACAAAGAGAATTAAAAGTCAGTTTCCCTTATGAACATACATACATAAAAATTCTCAATAAAATACTTGCAAAATTAATACAAAAAGCCATAAAATATACACCATGATCAAGTAGGCTCTATCCCATAAATAAAGGGATTCACATTAAGTCAGCTGATAAATGTAATTCACCATATAAACAGACTGAAAGACAAAACCTATATGATCATCTAATTAGATTCAGAAAAGAGTTTTGACAAAACCCATTACCCATTCATAATAAAAGTGCTGGAGAGACTAAGAATTCAAGGGATATATCTCAAAATAATAGAGGTAATTTAGTCCACAGCAAACATCAACCTAAATGAGAAGACTAACAAGAGAGTTGCCCACTCTCCCCAGGCCTATTCAATATAGTACTTGAAGTCTTAAAGCATTAAGACAATGAATGAGATCAAGGAGATAAAAATAGGAAGGAAAAATTCAATGCATCTTTATTTAATATATAATTGTATACATATTTGTAACTAAAAATACTGCCAGAAAACTCCTACAGATGACAAACACTTTCAACAAAGTAATAGGATACAAAATTTATACACAGAAATCAGTATCTTTCCTATATACAAATGAAAAATGGATGGAGAAAGATATCAGAGAAACAATATCTTTCACAATACCCTAAAAGAAATAAAATGTATTGAGATAGCTCAAACCAAGCAAGTGAAAGACTTCTAATTATACAACTTTAAAACATTGAAGAAAGAAATTAAGAAGGTATCAGAAGATGGAAAGATTTCTCACGCTCATGGATCTGTCAGATATTTATCATAAAAAGGTCATTCTACCAAAATTAATCTACAGATTCAATGTAGTCTCCATCAAAATTCTAACACAATTCTTTACAGATCTTGAAAAAAACAATTTTCAACTTCAAATAAAACCCCCCCAAATCTCAGGATTTCCAAAACAATCTTTAACAAGAAGTGCTGGAATTATTACCACCCATGACCTCAAACTGTACCACAGAGTCATGGTAACAAAAACAGTATGTATTTTACCACAAAATAAACATGTTGTTGAATGGAATTGAATAAAATATCCAGATGTAAGTAAATACATTTACATACACCTGATATTTGTTAAAGAATCTGAAATACACACTAGAAAATGACATCTTAAACAAATGATGCTGTTCAGAGAGAGTAACTACAAGTAAAACAATAGAAATAGATCTATACCTATTACCCTGTACAAAATCAACTCGAAATGCAACAATTTCACTCTTGCTCTTTAGTGCAAGACAGGATATATATCCTTTCCAGGATCAGATTTCTAATGCATTGGAAAGATTCTTAAAAGTTTCAAACTCAGATTTTTTTCTAAGTATAAAAAGTAACTATGGTTTTCTTACTACAGTATAAGATATGCTCAGATAAAACTTAGCACTCAGGAAATTTCAACATGATTTAGTTCGCTGATTTCTGAGTTGCCTTATCATCTGAACATGAAATTTTAAACTAATTTTCCTCTAGGTAAAATTTGCATTTTTATATGATGATTCCATTTTATCCTCTTTTACATGTATTCTTGACTTATTACGTACAATTTGATTATATACTCCCCCATGGACTTTGAAATACCCTCATTTTTCAATGAGTGTGACTTTTCTGGAAACTCCTTCTACTTTCTCACCTTGTTTTAGATTATTAAATGTTATAGGACATACCATTTTTCTTTTAAGTCATTTTCTACAGGGTATTAGTTCCCATTCTCTTATTACATCAAGGAAAGCTTTCAACACAATTAGATTCATTGAAAATCTTACATGTAAGTAAAATTTTATCAGATATATGGGAAGGTTTAACTGATATTTCACATAGATCATGACATGATTCAATATACAAAATATTACCTTTGATTAATATTTTCTACAGGTTAATTTTTATTATGTTTTAAAATATTACCTAACCTTTCGTAAATATAATGTAAAGATGTATTATTTTCTGATTTTTTAAGTTAATAACGATAGTTTTAATTTTAATGAAGATTTTGGTCTAGAATTTCTACTTTAAATTCCCTCCCTAGGGTATAATTAAAAATAACTGCTATATGAGAGAATGTTCATTAATTCTTTTGCTCATTCGTGCAATGATCATTTTATTTCTTTATGCAACACTATTATAAGTAATTAAAATAAATAAGCAAGATGGAACTCAGCCTTTCAAAACCTAGTGATTTTGTTACACATAAATTATTTCTCAATTAAAGTGACAGTAATTTTATTCTTTTTTGATGAATAACTTTCTAAAATCTGTGAATAAAAGTAAATAATGTGGTATCATAAACTAAAAGCAATTTAAAAGTTAAGTAATATTTAAAATACCCTTAACAAATAAAATATTCACACTACTACATAAAGAATTTCCATTGTCCTTTTCCAGTTAAACAATAATAGTAAATATATATGAATAGAGAATTTACAAAAGTAAGAGAAACAAAAGCAAAACTGACCATGGGATACATCAGACTGATAAGGTTCTGAAATCAAAGAAGAAAACCCTCAGTCTGTAGAGAAATCTAGAGAATCCAAGAGAATATTAACAAACTATATGGCTCAGTTAAGGTTACTATTGTTTTGATGAAACATCATACAAAAATCAACCTGGAAATAAAGGGCTTATTTCTTTCACATTTTCATATAATAGGTCCTCATCAAAAACAGTGAAGGCAGGACCTCATGCAGGGCAGGGACCTTGAGGCAGGAGCTGATGCAGATGCATTAAGGATTCTGCTTACTATCTTGTTCCCCATGGTTTGCTCAACCTGCTCTGTTATAGAATCAAGGACCCTCTGCTCAGTAGTGGCTTTATTCACAATGGTATGGGTTCTTATAAATCAATCCATAATTGAAATGAAATTACCCATGGGCTTGCCTAGAGCTGGAAGCATTTTCTCAGTTGAGGATTTCTCCTCTCTGGTGATTCTAACCTGTATCAAGTTGACATAAAATGAGCCAGCACACTATACATTTGTTCAATGGTTAATATATATATATATATATATATATATATATATGATTAGATATTATCATAATATATATACATATTCACAAAATACTCAATAGAGAATAAGTGCATATATAATGCATGTTTATTTTATCAATATCTACAGATGTAAAGAAACATAAAAAATTAAGTGTCCATGTATTAATGATCCATAAATAAGATACCATGAACATATAAAGAATAATTCTATACACTCATTCAAAAAGTGAGATCTTATCAACAACAGGACAGATGGAACTGAGGATCACTACATTGAATAACATGAGTCTGGCACTAAAGCACGAGTAGTGCATGACCTTTGTTTATAAGGTAGAACATAAAGAAGTTAATAGCAAAAAGGTGGAGAGCACTGGTCTTTAAAGGATGCTGACCAGAACTGTGGATGGGATGAATGAAGAACAGGTTGTATCCACTCAAAAACTGATAGAAGTAAGAAGCCCCAGCCTGCTGTTGTAACTCCAGACAGCAGTAATGAACTAGACTCTTCAAAAATCAAAGATTAAGAACCTTTCAAAATTTGAAAGTTGGCATCACATAAAGGTATGTTCAGTGTTTAAGAAGATAAATATTATTTTTTTGATATTTTTGACACAAAGGTTCTCTGTGTAGCTTTGGTGTCAGTTTTTGAACTAGTTTTGTAGACTATGCTGGCCTCAAACTCATAAAGATCAACCTGTCTCTGCCTCCATAGTGCTGGAATTAAAGGTGTGTGTTACCACTTCCTGGTTCAAAAGATAAATATTTAACCTGATTTGAATATTATAAAAGGTACATGAGCATAACACCATTATAAATATTTATTTTTTCTGTAATTGTAAATTATTTAAAATTAAATTTTATGAAAAAGCAGAATAATACAAATATAAGAAAATAATTTCGTATTATATTTAGTTGATTTTATTTGAAATTATTTCTTTTAAAATGTAGATTTGAGTTAGATTATGATGTGGGAAGTCCTTCTTTCTGCTTCATGGAAAAGTCTGCCAGACACTAAGGTCCTATAGACTGAAGATGGATACCTCAATGTTACAGAAGAACTTTCGGTGACTCTCCAGGCAGCAAGATGGCTTCTGTCACTTCTAAAACTTGGAAGCTGCTTACAATGCACTTCCTGTTTACTTAGGTAATAATATATCCTTCTAGGGTCTTAGAAGAGTTGAAGACAGATAGTTATAGATAGTTTTTCTTAGTTATGATAAAAATAAATTAAATATTAAACTTTTCAGATGCAAATAGACTAAATATTGTAAGTGTAATTCTTGGTTGATACTTATTTTGTTATATGTAATTTTATGTTAAAGTTAAAACCTTCATTTTTAACTAGATAGAAAGTGGAATATTATGTGAGATGTCCTTTTATATATGTGTTTTTTTTTTATTAGTTGATGAATAAAGCTGCTTTGACCAAAGGTTTAGCAGAATAAAGCCAGGTTAACAAAGATATATAGATTAGACAGAGGACTCTATAGTAGGCAGAGTCAAAGAGCTGCTATGTTGCTGCCAGCGAAGAAGGATACTAGTCAACCACAGAGGAAGCAAGACATATAGAAATTAATAATAATTAATATATAATAGTTATAATAGTATAATTAAGATTAATAGAAATGGATTAAATTTAAGATGTAAGAGCTAATTAGTAATATGCCTAAGCTATTGGCCAAATAGTGTTGTCATTAATGTAATTTCTCTGTGATTATTCAGGTTTGGTTGTCTGGAAGAGTAAACACAGTCTCTGTTTACAAGATTACACAAAATATATACTTAGAATGGTTATTAATAAAAACTAAAATTAAATTTCATGTAGTTAGTTAGTGACAAATGAGAATATTTACAGAATAATGTAAAAAAAAGGATAGTACATTACCTAAAACCTTCTCCTTTTTTGGTGCAATTTTCTCCAAGTTGATACAAACTCTCCTGAAGAGACTCTCCTTAACAATCTAGAAGTTAAGTTGAAACTTTCCCTCCAGGAAGGATAGAGGAGGTTCATGAGACCTCAGAAATAAAGAAACATTACAAGTCTCCAGCAGTTCATAAAACTAACAAGTCAATCAATGCCCTCCCCCAAGATTATGAGTCACCAAATATCCAATGCACAGGAAACTCTGACCCATCAAGATGTCTTCAAGTAATATTACACCCACATTTGCTGTCTAAGTTAACTCAATTTGTCAGCGCCATTAGATGTAATACATCTGCATTAAATTTTTCACTTGTGTATTGCACACAGCCTTTGAAGGAACATTAGTGCACACTTAAACATGTGGCCCTGGCAGGCCTTGCCCTTCTCCCCATTCCCTTTGCTTTGCTAACCACTGTTAGCTTACTTTCATAAATCTAGCTACCAAGGTCTATTCCCTTATTTGCTTCCTTCTTTCTGCTGAGACTGACTACTAAAGTCCAGCAATCAGATCCCTCACCTAGCTAACATGTCCATTTAAAGTTAAATACCTCATCCTTACCTTTATAACCCGCCTTTCACCTATATACCATGCCTGTCTGCTCTCTATCCAGAGCGAGTCCTTTGTGGCTCCAGGACAAATATCGCCACCCCCTTCCCTTCTTCCCTTCACCTTCTCCCTTGTCACCAGACCTCTCCTTTTGTTCTTACTGTTTGTTTGTTTGTTGTTGTTTTGTTTTGTTTTGTGTTTTCGAGAAATGATTTCTCTGTGTAACTCCGGCCATCCTGGAATTCACACTGTAGACCAGGCTGGCCTTGAACTCAGTGTTTATTTTTTCTAAACAAAGAAAATAATATTTTTTTAAAAAAACACATGGAGTCTCTAGTATCATTTCTAGAATGATTTTGACTTTCTCAGGATTGCTGGGAAATATAAAAAAAGTGTTTATGATATACAGAAATGAGTATAAGGTAGAAACAAGTACAGAACTTAGAGAGCCGTTTGCTAAGATCAGAATGTTGGTATTTAAAATGCCTGTCTGTCACTACTTTCCTTCTAATGATGTAAAGGATATTATTAGTTAGTTCATTTGTGTTATTAATTTGTTATCAGTAATAGAAGACCAACAATACCTTGTTTTACTCAATTAAAAATGAACTAGAAAACTCAGTACTATAATAACATACAACTTCTAAAGTATTTCCTGACACAGAATATATGTTCAAAAAATATGCTATTATTCTCTTTAAATAGGTGTACGTACAAATATACATGGGAAATAATACATCCTATTCTATGCTTTGAAAAGTACATATCTAAGCAATGAGTAATTCCTTGTGAGACCTTATGGATATAAGCCTGGCTCTTTCTGCATTGTTTTCTTTGTAGTGATTCAAAAATGCATTTCCTTTAAGGAGGGTCTAATGGCTGTCACTATGATTTAAAGCTTTCTGCAGAGTCTCTCACACAGGGCATGGCTGCCTAAATTACTTTGGACCTAATTTTAGATAAACTGCCATAGCAAGTGTTGAATAAATGCATGAGTAAGCAAAGTAAAGCGAAACAGATATTTAACATTTGTGACTGGTGTTATCATTCTGAAGTGTTTGAATAGAAGTAGTTTACCTTGGTTAATTAGGTTCCCCCCACAACAGAAAATCATGTTCAGAAACATTACATTACATTCATCATCTCTTTAAAAGGCTTGTCACTGAGTTTCCAAAAGAGCAAGAGACTGGAGAGAGAGAGAGAGGGAGAGAAAGAGAGAGAGAGAGAGAGAGAGAGAGAGAGAGAGAGAGAGAGAGAGAGAGAGAGAGAGAGAATTTAAATCAGTTCTAACGGTATTTATTTCAGAAACACTATCTCATCATTTAGTTCAAAAATATCAGATTATGGAATCGTGATGTGATCCCCCACCGTGGGTAGCTTTCAGGAGAAAAGTCCCACCATCTTTGTGATATTGTGTTTGTGACATATTCTCTATTATGTGTTGTGCAATTCTCACTTACGCTTTGATTTGTACTAGACAAATGTCTTCGGGAATGATATGAATCTAATACAATTTTTGACAAGAAGGAAAGTGTAATAAATGACACCTCTCTACAAGTTATAGTTGAAATTTTTAAAATTTAATCTTTTTTGAGTATTTCATACATGAATACCATATGACATCATTTATCCCCTTAACTTTGCATACAAATCCTCTCATCTGTCTCAGACATCTCTAACTTAAGCACACAACAACACCACGTACACACACCACACATATCACATGCACACATACTCATATGCATATACATCACACCACACACACACAAAACTATGAAACCATTCAGTGCTATTCATATAAACGTGCATTTATGGATAACAACTTGATATTGCATAGCCTAGCAGGAGACCGTCCCTAAAGAAAACTGATTTTCCCTCTCAGAAGTCAGCCATTGCCTATAGCTCTTCATTTAGTGTTAAGTCCTTGTTAAATGCCCCATTCCATGTTGTAATGCAAACTCCTTCTGACATTATGAAGATCTTGTTTAGGTAACCATATTGTTGAAATCTCATGGGTGCAGCTTCCCAGTCATGCCTAGAAGATGCTATCCCTCCATAGATACCCTAGTTCACTGTCTCTTACAATCTGTTTGCTCCTCTTCATAATTTTCCCTGGAACATAGATATAGATATTGTAATATAGACGTGTCAGTTGGGAGTTGGAACACCATGGTCCTTTGCTTTCTACATTTTCAAAAGTTACAGATTTAGCTGGGTAGTTGTGACACATGCCTTTATTTCCAGCACGTGGGGAACAGAAACATGCAGATCTCTATGAGTTCAAGGCCAGCCTTGTCTACAAAATGAGTTCCAGGAACAGACTCCAAAGTTGCAGAGGAACCTTGTCTCAAAAATGTTGCATATTTATGTAGTACTCTCTATCTGTTGAAAAACAAACTTATTTGAAGAGGAATCATATAATTATTTGAGGGTTAGAAGGAACCGGTAACAGTGGATATAGAAAGCCAACCATCTTTCCTCTCCTTTTACTGATGAGAATATAGTATCACACAGGTATTGACTAATATGTCCAAGACGGTCATGTAGCAATTAGCGATGGACAGAGGTTTTAATTGCCAGTATTCTGCTCCTAGGACATTTTTGCAGATGGAGGAATTAAAGAATAGTCAGTAGTGTCTTGAAAGTCTCTTTCCTAGGAATTAGGATACATAAGATGCCAAGGGATAAATGCAATAGAAAGATCTATCTGGCTGTAAGGCTGAACTGGCATTGGAATAGTTCACCAATGATGCAATGGTGGCCCTTGTAGCTTCATGACAACTAGCAGCTATATAAGTGGAATTAAGGCCCACTCCAGCAGAAGGAATCCATGCCTAGTAGTAGAACACTAACCGCCTATAGAAGCATAGCTAGATATCTCACAAACCCTTACTAATACAAGTTTCTTAAAACAATAAAATCTGTAACTGTTCTTAGGTTTTAAATGGATCTAAGAGTGGAATGAAAACATGAGCTACACAAATGGAGACAATTAGATCACCAACTCCATGGTCTCCTCTCTGGCGAAGTGAATAATACGCACAAAAGTCTTGCAGAATCATCTCTAAATACATCTTGAAGTGAATTTATGTTAGCAGAAATTTCTCACAATTACCGAATATTTAAATAATCTTCAATTAGCACACAAGAACAATTCCAACTTTGCCCTTGTGCGTTTGCTAAAGGCAGGTGTAACAGAGGGTTCAGTTTGACCTCTAAAACCTCTTTATAATAACTAATATTAGAAGGAGTTCTACTATATTGAATGAAAACATGAAATGCCAAATGACCACAGGATTAAATACATAAAGCATACCCAAATGCTAAATGAGATCAAAGAAAAGAGACAAATCAATAAAGTGATAAAATGACTAAATGTGGAAGTTTTCATAATCAGTCATAGGCATCATCTCCCTTTCAAAACATCAGAGGGAAAGTCGAGTTTTTAAAAGGAAAGGAAAAGCCGGGCGGTGGTGGCGCACGCCTTTAATCCCAGCACTCGGGAGGCAGAGGCAGGCGGATCTCTGTGAGTTCGAGACCAGCCTGGTCTACAAGAGCTAGCTCCAGGACAGGCTCTAAAGCTGCAGAGAAACCCTGTCTCGAAAAACAAACAAAACAAAACAAAACAAATAAAAGGAAAGGAAAAATAGATATTTATTAATTAAAATAGCATAGTTCTCATCTGGAAAATTGAATACGTTCAGTCTTATGCTCTCCTCATAATTACAAATGAGTATTATTGATATCTGGATCATTAAAATTCTTCCTAGGTCTATGCAGCTTATATTCTATCACTACAGAGTTAGCTGATTTTAGAGCCAGTGAAGATTTTCTGTTGTTTTTGTTGTTTCTTGTACAGTGAGAGAAATGTATCAAACCTTTGGATTTTCAGTATTCATTTAAAAAGTGCACATACTGATGAACATAACTTTCTGCAGTATTAACACATATTAAAGACAACATTTTTAAGAGTAAAAATGAAGCTTTAAATCGGGATCTTCTGGCTTTCAACCAGACCGTCTCCCTGCTAAACCACAATGCCAATGGTTCTGCTGAGTTGAGCCAATTTGAAAGGAGGCTCTTGCCAGCAGTGGTATGGTTTACCAAGTTTATAATTGCTCCACTTTGGCATCTGCTCTCTTCCCCCAGGCCGCATGAATGGCCGTGGCTTCAGCAGATGGACTACAGATTTTCCATGTAAGCAATGGGGTAAGTTTTTCCCAAGATGTTTGCGAATACTGATTTCTGAGTTTTCACTTTACACACATTGTTTCCCAATTTTCTTCCCATCTCCTAATTTCTGAGCAACTAAAAATAAAATGGATGCAACACACTGTCTCATCGCAACAGGTAGCATCTGTTCAGCATTCACTATCATGGACATGATCAGTTCTCGCCTTCCACCATGTGGGTCACCGTTGTGGTGACCGTGTGGGTCACAAGGGTTGAGAATCTCATTGTTGGTCCTGGAAGAGTGGTTTTGTTCACTCTGTTAATTCCTTTTTAGTTAGTGAAATAAAATACCTTCAAAAAAATTATCTTAGAAGACAAAGGGTTTGTTTTGGCTTAGCTTCAGGAATAAAATCCAAGACGACATGAAAGACATTTTGGTGGGAGCACACTGATCGCATTCTATCTGGATTCAGGAAACAGAAAGGGGCATGGGGGACATGACAACAGGAAGGATAGGCAGGATTGCATACCTGTGTTTGTCCCTTTCCATCTGTACTCAACACAATGAAATACAATATAATGTAGGAGTATCCTATAAAACCTCATGGTCCATCATGGGGTACACCTCCTCCAGCAAAGCCCCTTCTTCTAAAGGTTCCATAATTTCCTCACAGTGCACAACAAACTGTGCACCAAGTTCATCTATGAGAAATATTTCATATTAAAATCACAATATTTGCTGAACCATCCTGCCTACCCCCAGCTTTTGTTTTTTCAGAAGTTTATCTGAGTTATTATTTAAAAGAGCAAACATTAGGACTAACAGTGCTAATATATATTCAATATATTCCCTTCAGAAGCTTTCTTTTTTTCCTTCTTTCACTTTTTCATTTTAATTAGAACATCTAGATTGATGTCAAAAGTTTATTCTATAATTCTCATTCCCACAGCAGTGTATAACCACATATGCTAACATTAGGTTATCATTTCCTTTACTAATAATGGACATTGTAACTAGGGCAGTATGGAAACTTAAATTCATCCTACTCTTCAGAAGCTTTCTAAAGACAATCACTATGAAAAGCAAAAGCTTTGTTTCCTCAACACCATTTCTTAAAGATGCTTTCTTTCCTCCTGTGCGTACTTTTGGCATTGTTGTTGAAAACTGGACGGCTATAATTGTCTGAACTTAAGTTTGAATTTTGCATTTGGTTCCATTGATGTTGCACATGGCACAAAAATCACTCCAAATGTATCAAAGACCTCAATTCAAAACATGAAACTCTAAAACTATCAGATACATAGGCAACAATCACAGTAAAATATGTAGGCAAAGAAAAGATTTCAGACGAGGAAGCAATATGCTCAGGAATTCACTCCGACTATTGACATATGGAACATAATGAAATTTACAAATCATCTGAACTATAGTCAGTGAAGTGGAATGCAACAGGTTAGGGAAAATGTATCTATTGATTATACATCCAATAGAAGACCAATAATTCAAAAAATATCTTAAGAAAATAAATCACCGGGACTTTGAGTCCCGATGAGGAGCAGAAGGAGCGAGAACATGAGGGAGAAAGTCAGGAACGAGAGGGGTGCGTTCACTCATGGAAACGGTGGGACAAAACTAATGGGAGATCACCAACTCCAGTTGGAATGGGACTGATGGATCATGCGACCAAACCCGTCTCTCTGAGTGTGGCCAACAGCGCGGGCTGACTGAGAAGCAAAGGACAATGGCTCTGGGCTCTGATTGTTCTTCATGGACGGGCTCTGTGGGAGCCTTCTCAGCTTGGTCGATCACCTTCCTGGACCTGGGGGGAGTTGGGAGGACCTTGGTCTTAGCATAGAGTGGGGAACCCT
This sequence comes from Arvicola amphibius, assembly GCF_903992535.2. Classification (NCBI taxonomy): domain Eukaryota; kingdom Metazoa; phylum Chordata; class Mammalia; order Rodentia; family Cricetidae; genus Arvicola; species Arvicola amphibius. The sequence goes on from NC_052063.2 coordinate 27,014,380, forward strand.
GATGGCTCCTTGGCCTTGAGAGGGAGGGAGGGGAGGTATGGGTGGAGGGGAGGGGAGGGAAGGGGGAGAAGGAGGGGAGGGAAGGGTGAGGAGGAGGGGAGGGAGGGGGAGGAGGAGGGAAGGAGATGGAAATTTTTAAATATAAAAAAAAAAAAACCATGAGAAAAAAAAAAAAGAAAAGAAAATAAATCACTGAATCAAAAATTGGGCAATGCAAATTAGTATTACTTTGTGATTTCATTGCATAATGGTTAAGATTAAGAAAACAAGTAAGAATATCCTGGTTTATATTGGGGAAGAGGATAACTTTATTCACTGTTGGTAAGAGTGACACATGGTGCAGAGACTATCGAAATAAGCATGAAGTGTTTCAAGTTAGAAATAGATTTACTGTAATATCCAGTTTTACCACTCCCAAGACATATACCCAAAGTCTTCGTGTCATACATCAGAGACCTGACTGGTTGCTCATTCATTGCTGCTGTATTCACGATAGTTAAGAAACAGAAATTGACTAGATGTACATCAGTCAATGAGTTGAAAATGAAACTGTAGTATTTATATACTGTGGAATTTTATTCAGTTCTTCAAACAGAAATCATCAGTGTCATAGATTAAATAGTCCCATAAAGGATGGGACTAGGAGTAAAAATACTGACTGAGGTATTCCAGACCCAGAGAGATCTTTCTCCTTGGCATGAAGACACTAGCATCACCTATGTGAGATTTGTGGATTTAACCTGGAGGACTTTTTGAAGGCAGGAAATTAAAATGAGGGATAGGAGTTAGAACTTGATGCAGAAGGATAACATTACCTAGTTGGTAATGGAAATAAGTAATGATAGAGAGGTACAGTGAAGAGGGGATACAGGTGTAGGGTTCATGACATGATTTTGGGGATCATTACTCTAAGACAATTTGTCCTAGATAATTGAAATCTCATGGCTGAATAAGTCATAGGTTGTCAAAACAATCCCACTGCCAAGTGTTAAATCGCTCCCTTCAAGTTTTCAGTCAGGAAAGTCCCAGAGACCACCCTTCATAAAAAAATGTGGGCTTGTTGTCGCCCTTTGTCATCCATCCCATCAGAACTTTATTTCACAACCTTATTACTGAAAATAAACTATATACACTTTGGTCAAAAAAGTGTAAAATTCAAGCTGGTTCTGATGTAAAATTTTCCTCACTGATGACTAACTCTCAGTTCAAGAAAGTACAATATAAGCTGTAGTAATAGAAAAGTCAACAACAATTTTGTGTACCTATATACCCTCCTAGCTAAAATAATGTCAAGATGTGCCTATTGGTGCCATAGTGGCATAAATATTTCTGATGTAGCCAACAGATTTCTCATTGAATTTAAGGCCAATTCCAGAGAAGAGAATTCACAAATGGTTCCTTAAACACGATGAAGATCCTGTGGATAGAGATCACACAGGATCTAAGAAAGTATCTACTACTATTTGCTGAATAGAACTAGCGTCAAACACCAACTTAAATAGTCATCCTTATCACATATATTAGTCAAGATCCCATTCTTCATTAGAGAAGCTATTTATTGCAATGAATGGAAGTGAATACAGAAATTCACAATTAACCTCTGCAGAGAAATAATCATGTTGAAATCCTAAGGTCCTAATTATATATATCCTCTTTCCAAAGTTCAGATAATACCACATTGTAGAATATGTGGTGGAAAGATTCTAAGAGCCAGAGAGTCATGAGGATCATGGTGAAGTAGTATCTTCTATATATGAAAGTGCCATGAACTCACAGTAACAGTGGTTGCCTTGCACAATACTTTTATGAGATCAAGGAAGTGAACATTCTGTCATAGATATGGAGAGATGCAAGCCTTCCATTATGAATAGGGGAGAGTGGCTGCTGCTGTCCCCTACCTAGCAGCTGATGACTGAAGTGTAAGATAGAACCAGTTGTTTTTTATTTTTTTCAGGGTACTGTAGCTTGCACTTTGTCCATGACCTTTTATGCATGCCAATTCAGATGGTTCTAATTGGAATACTTGGATTATGGAGGATACAGAAGAAGATGCAGAAGAAGAGGAGGAGAAAGAGTAGGAGTAGGTGGAGAATTAGGAAAAGGAGATAGACTTACAAAATGCATTCATGGAAAGTCTAAGAAAAGAACTGGATAGAGGATATAATTAAAATATATCATATTTCTCCTGAATTGCTATCACTTTGAAAGATAGTAGGAAGGAATGCTTCAAAATATCTGGAATTTAATCTGTTTTTTTCCCCCTGTGGTTAGTAAATTACTACTATAATTCACAGAGGTGAATTGGCTGAGTAAATAATTCACACACACACACACACACACACACACACACACACACACACACTGGTGGAAAACCAGTTATTATTGGCTCATAAAATGACTGAAGCTAAACAAGTTTTCTTATGTTGGAAAAAATAAAAACCCACATTATTATGTTAAGTAATAGTTTCTTTTAATTTTTCCACATAACTTATTTGAAGAGCTAAATATTTACACAATACACAAGTAATTCCATAAATTTACATATAGTATTCTTAGATGTGACAGTCACTTTATAAGTAGCAGTTAAAATAGGACATTTTCTATTTATTCAAATAGTAGGCTTTTGTTTTCTCCTTTTGATTGTGAGTCTTAGCCTTTAACAGTGGAACCATCTTTCCAGACCTTTCCTTTTCATTCTACATTGATAAACACTGCTAACTTAAACAAATTCCCTTGCTTTGTGTGGTTATTCATCTGGAAGTTGTTTATCTAGTAACAGGGTCTGAAACCATCCATAGCAATGACAAAGGTCTGGATCATAAGTTGCCTGGTAATTGGCTCTCTCCTGTAACATTTTGCTCTTCAGCAATGGAACCTTTGATTTTAGACTATTTACGGTGTGAATCTGTCAGTTCCAACTCTTTTAGAAAAGGAAAGTACTGCAGCTCTTGCTATAAAAATCAATTTTATTCATGTCTAATAATTCTGACACTTGACAAATTAGAAAGGAAGTATTTTGTCTCAGAGGTTATGATACCTAGAGAAGTAGAAACTTAAAGCTCCAGAGGAGGCAAAAAACATAATTTCCCAAAAGTCAGGGCTAACTGAAACTCTGACAGTTTGTATATTAAAGAAAACAACCTCAGAGTCAATATCTTCCATTGACACCTGCATATCAAAGCGGATCCTAAAAGGGAAGATTGCACAGAAACCTTCATGCTCATGTTATTATGGAATGGCAGATGGTGGGGATATACAATTCAATTTTCAATAAAGCAATAATCGAGACTTTCCACCTCCAACCTATGGAAGAGTCTACCTCAATATTTAATAGATCAGTGTCTTGTGTTGTTTGATGTCATGAAGTTACAATGAAGTTGTATGAGATTTTTTATCCAGTTTATTTATTTTTTATTAAAAATTGCCATCTCCTCCCCTCCTCCTCCCCCTTCCCTCCCCTCCCCTCCACCCACACCCCCACTCCCTCCCTCTTGAGGCCAAACAGCCATCAGGGTTCTCTACACTATGTTGAGTCCAAGGTCCTCCCAACTCCCCCCAGGTCCAGGAAGGTGAGCAACCAAACTGACAAGGCTCACACAGAGCCGGTCCATGTCGTAGAGACCAAGCCCATCACCATTGTCCTTGGCTCCTCGGTCAGCCTCCACCATCAGCCACCCTCAGAGAGTCCGATTTGGTCGCATGTTCCATCAGTCCCATTCCAAGTGGACTTGGTGGTCTCCCATTAGTTCTGTCCTGCCGTCTCAGTGGGTGAACACATCCCTCATGGTTCTGACTTTCTTTCTCATGATCTCTCTCCATCCGCTCCTCATCAGAACTTTGGGAGCTCAGTCCGGTGCTCCAATGTGGGGCTCTGTCTCTATCTCCATCCATCGCCAAGTGAAGGTTAAGGCTCACAGTGAGCCCGTCCATGCTGTAGAGTTCACATTCATTGCCGTTGTCCTTGGTTTCTCAGTCCTCCTCCACCGTCAGCCACATTCAGAGAGCCCGGTTTGGTCCCCTGTTCCATCAGTTCCATTCCAACTGGACTTGGTGGTGTCCCGTTAGATCTGTCCCACCGTCTCAATGGGTAAACGCACTCCTCACGGTCCTGACTTCCTTGCTCATGATCTCCCTCCTTTTTTGATCATTAATATTCCTTACTATGAGCAAATCTTATGTACGTCTTTACTTTTCAAATAAGATTCAAGTTTATATTAGGTGAAGTGTTGAAAATGTATAAGCACCTAATTATCAATTTTAAAGTAATAACCTATTCTTCAAGCTTCCATGATTTTCCCACAAATACACCTTTGTTCTTATTAAACAATAATTGGTTTCCAAGACATAAACACTTAGGAATGCCCACAATCTTCCCGAAGAACAAGTAGACAGCATATCTGAAGTGCATTCATTTTTCTTTTTGTGTATGAAAAATGCAAATGTCTGATCAACATAAGTTTTATTCCAATTTTCTTCCCCTCAGTAAGATGAAGCATGGTTATTTGATGACAGCTGCACAGTTGACTACTGGCAAACGATACTGGATGGAAAATGGTTGTGTCTGTCTGCAGTGATCAAAACTGCCGCAAGCAATACCCACATACCAATCTCAGCACCTGACAGCTTGACGTGTGGATGGAATCAAGGAGCAGGTGCAGGAGTCCAACAACAAATCAAGGTTTTCGGGAGCTCGGGGTGCTTTGTGTCAAGCCCAGTCAAATACAAAGAGAGATGAAGGTAATTTTAGAGTGAGGGGAATGATTAAGGAATAATGATGTGCTCAAAGTACCTACCTGGAGGGACAGGAAAGAAAGATGCAATGATGGAGGGATGGCAAAGTACAGCTAAGGGTGGGTATAGCATCTGAAGTAAAATTTGGAAGGAAAACCACAAAACTTTCTTTCCCATAAAGAAAAATTTCATTTTCTTTTTCTATCAACTGCATATCAGCAATCTTTTCAATTTTCTTCTCCAGGCTCTAAACTTTTGCTATCTTTTAGCCACCAAAATATTTCTTCCTCTCATGTGCCTTATCAGTTTAATCCATACCAAAGGTGATACACTTTGTTCATCACCAGGACTAACTCTTAGGAATACAGGGTTTGTTTTCCTAGGTCCATCACAAGAAGGATATGGGCTAATAATCCTTCCAATAAAAGATTTTTCCAAGATTAACCAGGTAGACTATTCGATCATTGAAGTTCATGTTTAAAAATCACTATGAAAAGAGATGAAACCCAAGTTTCTCTTATTAACTATATAAGAAAAGTTGACAGGGTTTGAGATATAATTAAACCATTTTAAGGAAGTGCAAATATAATGTTTGATAAAAAAATCATAAATTTAGGGTATTTGGTGAAGTTATGAATGAATTTTGGGCAAGCAAATGTTTCAGAAGAGAAATTTTGGTCAAATGTAAAAAGTGAAGCAACCTGGAAACAAATAACACTGACTGCATATGGAAGAGTTCTTAATAATCCTCAGAAGGTGCTTCCTGTTATGAGACTTTGCTTTAATAAGGAGATTGTGACTTCTTGCTTTTAAGACTCATCATGAATCTAGGAATGAGAATTTTTTTAAAAAAGATACAGAGCCACTTTCTAGTGGCATGAAAAGATCAAATATTGAATGAGAATTAGAAAACTTCCCCACCCGCTACGTTCTCAGGAGGAAATAAGGGTCTAAAAAGGTAGGGTAAAGGGCAAGTCTCTCTGTCCCTGGTGACTCAGATGTAGATGGGTTCACTGGCAATTGTCCAGAGTTATTTTATTTTGACAGTGTGATGTGTGTCAAGATGATAAAGAAGGGAATGAAGTGGCCTCACTACTGAAGGTTCTCTTTCACATGGCTGAGTTTTAAGTAAACTTTAAGATGCCTAGAGTTGCTGAAGTTACCGCGATATCCTTACTGCCTTGACTGGCCTGAAAAGAAAAAGCACAATGGACAGTTCTCCTTCTGCCGGCACTCTCATCTGTTACTGGTACTGTACTTGTTCAGCAAAAGATATTATGTGTGCATTTGTATAGATGACAAAGTATTATGTCGCAGGAGTATTTGTCAATATAACACCTAATGAATGCTTTAGGTGGTATGTAGATCAATAAACAATTTTATATTCTTTGTTGTTGAATGTCATCAGTTTAGTCTATGTCTGCATTTATAAATCCCAGTGAGGCCAAGCAGCTGACCCTCCAAGGTCTTCTTAGATTTGTCATCTATCAAATGCGGGTAATAGCTGGCTCTGTAGTTTTGGGGGGGATTGGAATAGATTATGTATACATAGTCTGTAATGTAGAAATGCAATTAACAGGATATGTATTATTAATTTTTGTTACTCTTAACTCTTCTTTCAAAAAAATAAAAAGACTACCTGTGCTCATGGTGTTCATTTGCATTAGAACACATGTTCTAGAGTTTGAAAAAAATTTTAGAAGACAATTGGTCAACAATCATTTTTGTGTATGTGTGTGTGTTAAAAATCTACTAATATTATCATTAACTGAAAACTTCAACAAGACAGACACTGTACATATGGTATAGAAAAATGTTCATTTTTATTGTGTTTTCAATTTTTTTGAGATGATTACATTCTTCTTTACAAAAAGTTGATGATAAAGCATAATTATAAAAATTTTCTCATTTTTTGTTTTTAGTTTGTTATTATTTTTTAATTGTTGAGATAGGGTCTTACTCTGTAACACTATCTAGTTATATAGGTCTTATATAGGCCTTATATAAACCTTACATAGGCCTTCAGCTGACAGAATTTTACTCACCTCTTTCCCAAGGTTACTGGGACTAGAGGTATATGCTACCACATAAAGCCTAAAATTCCTTTATGGAGAGTAAGAAGCTGAAATATTTCCTGATAAAAAGGTTTCATTTTTATCACCAACATGTATTTATTGCCTAATTCATTACTAAAGTGAGGTAATACTTTATTGTGTTTTTATTTGTATTTTCCTGGTAATCTGTGACGCTAAATGCCATTTGTTTGCCTTCTTTTGAGAAATATTCAAGTCTATTGTCTATTTTCCAGCCTAAACCTTACATGTTGGTTGACCGGGCTGGCATCCTCAGTACACTCCAGCATTCACAGATATTTTTATATTAAGTATAGGGCTCAACCTCATGTCCTGATACAGGACAAGCCCTTTTCCTACTCCTCTCTCTCTCTCTCTCTCTCTCTCTCTCTCTCTCTCTCTCTCTCTCTCTCTCTCGTCCTCAAATCATTCTTTTTACCAAAATTAAATCATTAGCCATATAGTGTAAGGAATCCCTATTTATCCAGAATTAGTGAAATCATATGTTTTACAAGTTCATTAAAACTTATACGTTATTAATATAAGGTGATTATTGAGTATAACTGTGAATCTACGGTAGCAGATATTTGCAGTCTGAAGTATCTTGTAATGAGATAAGCTTAGGATCACATCATCACTTCTCCATTTGCCTTTCTTCAGGATGTGCTTCTCCTCTGCTTTCCAGGTCTTCTACTCATTATTGGTGTTTTCTAAGATAAATTTCTATATCTTAAAATTAAAACATCCTATTTCTTTCAGATGTTTCCACTCACGACTTATATTCAATCACTTTTATGGAAATTGACTCACTTTATGCTTACTTTCTTAGAATTAAACAAGAAGACCCCTTTTGAATGTGAATCATATGTTTCTTTACAAGCCACTTAAACAAAAGTCTATTATATCTGTAAGATGTTCTCTTAATATTACTTTACTTGAAATAGTTTGTATTATATTTAAGATCAAGAAACAACATAAATGAGTGAGTGACTTATCTATTTAGACCTTTTAAAACACCTTTAAATGCACACAAAAAATTACAATCCCTTAGAATAGTTCAATAACTTTGCCTTCACTATTTAGAAGCAATCATATCATATGGTATTTTAAATCAATCAATAAATCAGTCAGTCAGTAAATCTTGACCATGTTGCACCCTGGAATGCTTCATGTACAGTTTTAAAATAAACAAAATTCGATCATACTGCACATTCCCTGACCCATTAAAATCCCATTTCTGTTTTAAATACATTGATTAACTCATAAAGAATGTAATAGGAAACTTTCTAAAACTCCACTTTGATAAGTTTAACTTCTATACCTTAAATAACTGCAAACTCTGAAGGGAGAAGAATTCCCATAAAAACAAATTATTTCACCAAAAATTGGCAGCTATTGTCATAGGAATACGTGGAATACACATTTGTTGCTTCACACAGCAATCATTATTAACATAAATGCTGACACTGTCACAAAGCTTTGCCATGATGATATAGAAAAGACTTGGAATGATTACCAATAAGTCTACACGAGCCTGAGCTGCCAGTGTCGACACTGAGGGCAATTCTGCTTAATAAAAGTCACTTTTGAGAAATACAGCAGATTATAGAACAACTAATTAATAATATCACATCTCTTCTGGAAGAGGGAGTGTTTCAAAAACACCCAGAGGCATACACAGTCATCAGCCAAAAATTGATTATTCACAGGTGGATTCCGAACACTGCAGTCCCCCATCACAGCAGATTTCCCTGCTCGGTTACTTCACACCACCTCAGGCAAGCTCAGCTCTACAGCTTGCATTTCTGCTGCTCAGTCAGGCTGTCTTGCTATTTGCAAATTATGCAGGATTGTGGACAGCATCAACCACAGGCCTCAGCTTTGTGAGGTTCAATATGCATCTCCTTGCTTACCATTGCCTTTGTATTCTCAGCTGGCTCTTCTAGTTTGGCAGATGAATTCATACCCCCAAAACACTTCTACTTTGTCTTACAGTAAGGGTCCTGGTTGTTCCATAAAGTGACTTTTGTATAAACCTTAAAATCTTTCAAATATGGTATTCTCTTTCCCAGCACCCTGAGACATTGGGAGTCTAACCAGACACACAGATGTTTCCTCTTAAAATAAGTGGCTTTTAGAAGATGCTTTGGGAAATGCCCAGAGTATAAAAATGGCAAAAGGGAAAACCAGAATGTCTTCCCAGCATTCCATATGGGACATAGTATTTATATATGCACAATATACAATAAATACCATGATTACTATCAAACATCTGACAACCTTTCAAACTACTACTATGTTCAAAGCCCACGGTAAACTAAAACCTGTGAACATCTATGTCAACCTTACAATTGCAAGAACTAAAAGGTATCTAGAGAAGACAAAGTTACCAAAAGAACTTTCTTTTGAGTGCAGAATATTCGTGTAGAAAGTGATTCGTATAATGGTTCCTATGACCCCCCAATGGTTACAGAGGCCACAAATATTAGCATAGACCTGTAGCAGGGCCACAGATCCAATATAGTCCACAGCAACAGCTCAGTCCCAGCCCAGTCCTAGCACAGCCCTCTGATACCAAAAACTCACAGACTGCAGCCAAACTCCCTGGTTTCTGTGTGGCCTTCGGTAGCAACATAGGCCCTGAACTTCAACAAAGATCCCAACTGCTCTAGGAATATGGGTCCAGACATGTCCCTTGGTGGCAGTCCGAGTCTGGACACCACCATGACCCTTCGTGACAAGCAGGCCTTGCACATCAACTTACTCCACACCACCTTCCCTTTTTCAGTTCTACCTCTTTCTGCAGCACACGAACCATTCTGTTTCTCTTTCTCTTCCATGTCTCCACCACATATTTCGTCATCAAAGTGGGATCCACCCTCTTGATGGCACTGGAAGGCCCATGGTTGTCTCCCCAGCAATCCAGACCTCGAGGCTAGGCTGTGGGTGGCTAGCACCATCCTGAGTTAAATGGGATCAGGTGGGCCCATCAATGTCTTCTAGGTAGCGCAGGCTGTAGCCTTAAGGACCCATGCTAGATCTACAACTAGATTTTAGGTAGGCATTTTCTCAACTGAAGTTTCTCCTTTCAGATATTTGTAGCTTGTATCAAGTTAACATAAAAGGACAAATTATAAATATACTCTTCTAAAAGCAAATGAGTCAAACTACGAAAACCCCAACTATGTATGATTATACAGGCAAACTGGCATGATGGTACAGGAAGTTCAAATTTTAATTGAAATTTGTGACTTTGTTTACTGAACTACCTGAGAAACAGCAGAATGGCAGTCTACAGGAGGGACTGTGCATGAGTGACAGTCTACAGGAGGGACTGTGAGTGAAGGACAGTCTATAGAAAGCACTGTGCATGAGTGACAGTCTACAGGAAAGACTGAGTGAGTGACAGACCACAGGAGGGAATGAGTGAGTGACAGTTACAGCAAGGACTGTGAGTGAGTGGCAGTCTACAGGAGGCCCTGGGAGTGAGTGGCAGATGACAGGAGGGACTGGAAGGGAGTGGCAGCCTAAAGCAGACTCTGTGAAGCACCTTCCAAGTCTTCTTGTCCTCTCCTCCCTGAGCATAGGACCCCAGACTACTTACACTCATCAGGATGGTAGTAGGGTTTTGAGGGTGCACTTATTACTTGTCTCATTGCTGTGACAAAATGCACAGCAAAAGCAACTGAAGAAAGGAAAGGCTAATTTAAGCTCCTGGCTTGAGGATGCAATCTATCATGACAGGAAGTTCCTGCACTGCGAGTGTCTCTAGCTGGAGGGAAGGTGCATCAGACAGCTTATCACAGCATATCCACTGTCAGGAAGTGGAGTCATGTGATGGAGGAGAGTTATCTGTCTATGTTACTTTCATTGGTTAATTAATAAAGAAAACTGCCTTGGCCCTTTAAGAGAACAGAAAATTAGGTAGGCGGAGTAGACAGAACAGAATGCTGGGTAGCAGGAGTGGGGAGATGCTGAAGCCGCCATAGTGAGTCTCCATGCTTCTCCTCTCTGAGATGGACGCAGGTTAAGATCTCTCCTGGTAAGCCACACCTCGTGGTGCTACACAGATTACTAAATATGGGTTAAAGAAAGATGTGAGAATTAGACAATAAAAGGCTAAAACTATGGGCCAGGCAGTGTTTTAAAAGAATGCAGTTTCCGTGTAATTATTTTGGGTAAAGCTAGCCGGGTGGCGGGACACAGCCCCGCTGCTCCTTCAACAGTCATGAACACTAGTGCCCCATGTACTTTTGTCACTCAGTCTCAGACTGCAACCAAGTCACTCTACTGGTAAATTCCCAGCTAATGATCTTTGTGTGTGAACTGGAAAAAAAATTATCTTCAATGACCAGAACATGTTTACACTAAGGAAGGACACATTTCACTTCCTTCGTAAAGATCACCATATGGTAGCTGGTTTATTGATTTCATATTCATGATAGAATACCAAGTATTTCACATACAATTTATCAGTCAGCACAATAAATCACAAAGGAAAAAGAAAGAACCTTATTTAATTCCAGGACAAACTAGCATAAAAATATTTTACTAAAATTTTAATGTAGCCAAGTGTATTAGTTACATTGCTATGACTGTGGTAAGACATGAGGGCTAGAAGAAATTGTGAAGGAAGGAATTTGTTTGTGGATTAAAGTTCCAGAGAGATAGAATTCCTCCAGGGAGGGAAGAAATAGCAGAAAGTGACAGGCATGGCAGAGGCAAAAGGAGGGTGAGAGGATGCATCTTCAACTGCAAACAGAAAACAAAGAGAGCACAAACTGAAAATAAGGTGCAGCTAAAACCTGTCAAATTCTTCCCCACACTGACACAATTCATCCAGGAAGGCTGAATCTGTCCATAGCCTCTTCAAAGAGCACTACCAACTTGGAACCAAGTGTTCAAATTCCTGAGTCTATGGAGGACATTCTCATTAAAATCGTGGCACTAGGATAAAACCCACAGTAAGCTGATTTCACCACTTGCTTATTTAAGTATTCACTTTATCCACTAAGATAAAAGACCTGAATAATTTGGGGGAAAACTCAGACATTTTGAATGCATGCTCCCTGTTCAAAAAGTGTTGAGAATATCAAGAAAGCTACCATAGAGCTTTGGTGTGAATGGGTGTGAAGCCTTTGTGAGCATGGGGTTTGTTCCATGTAATAGATGGCAAAAGCCTCCACTAGAGTTGCCCCATGAGCAATGTCTCTAGGTATGAAAAAGATCACTGCAAAAAGAAGTTGCAATATATGAGATGATGGCTCACACCCCATATCCAGCATACAGATGAATTGTCAGGAGCCAGAGCTTAGCCTAAGGAATAAGATGGGGTTTGTGCATATCATAGCAATTTTAACTGTTGAAAGTTGAAATTCAAAGACATAAATTAATTACTGTGAAGAGTAAAGCCTGCCACCGAATGAGCATTTGATATATGCAATAAATAGCACAGGTCAAATGTTAAAATCAGACAACGCTCATAATCTCATTAAATTGACATTTATTTATATCTTATTTTAAGTTATGCACAAATATTAGGGAAATTACATAGCACTTTAGTCATCACTACTTTATAAACTATAGTTTTATTGCAGTAGTCCTTGAGTCAGGATATTTATGGAGAATAAGCCTCTCTCTAGGGAGTTATTGAATGCTTTCCTCTGAATCAGCTTGGTTAGGAATGGATAGAAAGTTTGAAGAATGATGGGCAGATAGTAGATTTTCTTTGAAGATCCCACTGAATATATATATATGAATTCCTCCTTTTATTTATATATATATATATATATATATATATATATGGTATTATATATGTGTGTACATATGTATAATTTATTATATAGATTATATTATAATATTATTATATTAAATCTCTGTATATAGGCCTAATAACAGATTCTAATCTGTGGCAATAAAAATGAGCTATAGAGACCCTACAAAAGTCCAATGTGATGGGTTTTCCACTAATCATAGCCACAAGTTTGACAATTACAAGCCACCCATGTTGAGCAAAAACTCAGACTAAGAATCAAAAAGTGGTATAATAATACTTTCCCAACCATGTCTGAAGCAGAATAATGAAGAAAAGTTTGAGATTATGACAAGGAAATGAACAGTTGCTCAAAGAAGGGTGGGTAGGAAGGAAATCAAGAAAGTGCTGTATGATTTTCCCATCCCTGTCAGTCTCCTCATAGGCATAGAGTCAAACCAAGTTGGGATGCCTAATGGTAATGACCAAAGGAACCGAACTATAGAAATACAAACAATAGGGATAAAAAAGAAATCATTATGATAACGTAAAGCGCCAGCATTTAAAACTACCAAATGAAGAAAGAGAAAGAGAACTCAGCTGGATCCTCTACCATAACAAATACAAGATGAGAAGCTAGGACGTGTGTGACCAGAGAAGAAACACAGGAAGCTGCAAAGCTTTCCTGAAGCTAATTTTTTTTTTCTGTATTTGTATCAGAGGTGAAGATCATCACACCCCAGGGCAAATTTCAATGAAACAACTTGAATAAATACAGGTTGAAGAAAAGGTATCATGTGGAGATCCTGATTTGAAAATCATTGTCACAGCAGTGACAGAGTCAATGTGAGCTGGTGACACAGTAGCAGAGAGAGAGAGAGAGAGGCGGTGGTGATGGATAAAACTTGCATGTCATCTACATGATCATCTTGGTTAAATGAATATGAGAGCAAATGTGAAATTTTCCATGAGAGTAGGAACATGATGAGGTATTGCTGCATACATCATTTTGTATCATTGACATAATAATCTGCCAATAGCCAACCACTAAGACACCAATGGGTTTAAATGTCTCTGTTAAATGATTCCCGGGGAATCAATAACTTAGACACTTTATTTATATAATTACAAATACTCATACACAGACCAAGTGGATTACTTACTTTATCTGTAACTGTGACAAATAAAAATTAGAGTCCTCCCTGTACTTAATAAGTCAAGGCTTCAGGTGGTTTTCTCTTGGTCAATACAGAAATCCTTGTTTCTCTTTGTATTTTCACTCACCCAGTTATGTCTATGGTGTTTGGTAAAATATGGCTGTAAGGGAAACATTAATTGTATTATGACTCAGTTCAGTTTCCTCTGTGATTCTCTAGTGAGCCTTGAAGAGCTCAGAAATACTGTTCACATCGGGGTTATATTTATTGCCTGTCTTGTGTGCTCTGTTTGTGTCTCTGCAATCATAGCTCAAATGTTGATGGAAATCTCTGTATTTTAATGGGTTAGCCTGATCTATACGCTCAGTATCAACTCAATTATATATTCCAGAAAACTATTTACAGCTTTACCTCTAATGCAAATCAGAAAATCTAATTTAAAACTTGCAAGTTACTCAACAGCAACAAGAATTTCCTAAATAGAAGATGACTTTTAGTCTAATAGATATGAATTACCCATCATTTCAAATTTATGCTAATTCTAATAACAGTATTATACCATGAAAATGAACTTGGAACTTATGAACGTTATCATCAGAGACATCAAGAAAATTGGTTGTTAACTTCTTACACAGTTGAAATGCCTTTTATTATTGCCATATTTTGTTCTGGCCAAAAAATATCATTCATATTCTGGTAGTGAGCTACTTAAATGGTTTTGTGCAAAATTTCAACCAATGAATAAAAAATTATTTTAATATGACCATGTTTAATCAGTCCCATCTTAGAAGAACTCATAATAGCAGAAAATCACATTGAAAGTATTATAGAGGTGTGTTCATTCTCATTACAAGAATCTTTTTAACACACAAGGGAAATATGCATATTAGAAGGAGACTGAGAAAGAGTATTTTTAACATTGAGATTCTCTAGTAAATGTGAAAATAAATTAATGAGCTACATTACTTAAAGACCTTCATATGTTAGCAATAATGAATTTATCTCCTGGTTCAGCTCTTTCCTCTGTCTGATACTTTTGCTTTTGGGACCTTTTGAACACACATGCACAGATGTGATATCCTTCTTCTCTGACTTCATTTTTGACAAATAAGTGAGAAATAACCCAGACCCCCTCATACCATTAGTAAGTTTAGTTTCTATAGGTTTTTGAATGCATCTCATGGGTTTCTTTACCTATGGTTAGTAATGGTGCTGTGATGGTGTTTACTATGTTGCTTGTGTAGCTAGTAAGAGAATGACAGGAGAGAATAAGGCACAAATACTGGAGCTGAAAACAGGGAGACAAATGAACTTGTATCTTTATAATAAGAAGCCAGAGTAAAATTTAAAATGTCTTTGGAAAACATCTTCTCTGAGTCTCTATCTTTTTGTGTGTTTTGTTGTTGTTATTTTCCCTGTCTTCCTTTATTTTCCTCCCCAAATGACCTAAAAGAAAATAGCCTTGTTTCTCTCAAAGAAAAGACATAATCAAAATTCAAGGGCGGAATAAAATATTTTAGTATCCTAACTTATTGACTAAATTTTATATATAAAGTAAATTTAAACAATTCTTTACTTAATCCCCAACACACTACAAAGGGGGAACCCCTTTTAAGGAAAATGGCGTTACCAAATACAAATCAGACTAGGAAGTAATGGTTCTTTTAAACAAACACATCATCAAGAATATAAATTCATCATATAATTAAAGAAAACTTCCATTCTGAAAGGTAATTGGAAAGAATATTCCGACAAAACAGAAGAAAACGAAATAGAAAACTACAGAATTTTATAAAACTACATACGTGGAAGATAATGCTTGTTCTTGGATAATGATATTCCAAGGAAATAACCTGCTAGCTTTCCAATGAATCCCTAGCATCAAGAAAGAGAACAAGTGTGGAACCAGCTGTAGGAGAATACCCTTGATAAAGGTCTTCCTTGGGCAAAACCACCCACTGGCACAACTGCTTCCAAGAGATTGCAAAGGAAAATAGAGAAAACATGCCCAAGCCAGAGGGGTCCTCCTGGAAAACCTGGTGATGCTGGAGAAGTTTGTCTATTCTAGTTCTGATTCTTGGCAAGAGATGCCTTAAACACCAAGAATGACACCATATGAGATCTGCTCTCTAATCTGCCACAGACATAAGCTTTGTTGGTAATTTACACTTGGGAAACTGTGAGTATATGTACAGACTCCTTATCCAATTCTCAATGGTTATGCATTTCTCACTACTCTTAAGTTATTAAGAAATTTTAATGTAGCCTCTAAAAAGAGGGGTGTTGTATAGTGTTAATATGACCCTGCGAGGGTGCTGAATTTTAAAAGCTTTATTGTTTCAGAAGTATACAGATAGTTAGTAAAATCATCAAACCTTAGAATCAGCAAATTCCTTATAGAGCATCCCTTTAATTTTCTAGAAAAGCAGGTTAAAAGCCATAGGCCTGAACAACACTATTTCTTTTAAATGTCTGGAGCTGTTGAATAAACTGGTGCTTCATTCTTTTCTTATCCTTTTAAGTTTAAGTTATTAACCTTAATACATTTTTAATATTTTGATGAAGCACACATATATTAAAGGTTGGCTCACGCAAGACAACCAATGCTATTTCCAATAAATGGTAAACCAAACAAAATGATCTCTTTAAGAAACATCTAGGGTAAACGCACTCCTCACGGTCCTGACTTCCTTGCTCATGATCTCCCTCCTTTTGCTCCTCATCGGGACCTTGGGATCTCAGTCCAGTGCTCCTATGTGGGGCTCTGTCATTTTCTCCATATAATGCCAGGTGAAGGTTCTATGGTGATATGCAAGATATTCATGAGTATGGCAATAGGATCTGTATATTGGGAGTGCGTTTACCCATTGAGACAGTGGGACAGATCTAACGGGAGACCACCAAGTCCAGTTGGAATGGGACTGATGGAACAGCGGACCAAACCGGACAGCGGACCAAACCGGACTCTCTGAATGTGGCTGACGGTGGAGGAGGACTGAGAAACCAAGGACAACGGCAATGAACATGAACTCTACAGCATGGACGGGCTCACTGTGAACCTTGTCAGTTTGGTTGCTCACCTTCCTGGACTTAGGGGGAGCTGGGAGGACCTTGGACTTAACATAGTGAAGGGAACCCTGATGGTTCTTTGTCTTGGAGAGGGGTGGAGTGGGGGTATGTGTGGAAGGGAGGGGAGGGAAGGGGGAGGAGATGGAAATCTTTAATAAAAAAAATGAGAAGAAAAAAAAAAGAAACATCTAGGGATAGAAGCATGCATAACTGCTTTTAATAGCATATGCCTTTTTCAGAACATAGCCATGATAGTTTAGCTACCCACCATAGAACTGCACATAAAAGCACAGAAGATGGTTTTCTAAACAAATATATTTCTCACTGTATCATCAGCATTAAGCTAGGTACAGATTGTTTTTGCTCTGATGCATCTTTCGGTGAACTCCCCATTAACACATCTTTATTGAACTCAGTTTTAATAATAAACCTACTGAATCTTCAAAGTGTAATGTCAGAAGCAAGAAATGCTGCTTTAAGAAAATCATTTATAAGCCAATTATTTTTCTTGACTTTGTCAAATTTTAAAAATACAGTATGTTTTGACTAATGCAGCAATTAATTTGTTCAAATTGTAATCAAGCTACAAAGCACGTGGGTGCCAGCTAATGTTTCTCTTTGCTTATCCTGACAAAGGAAGTTCTAGCCACATGAAAAAGGGTGAAATAATAGAATTCCCCACAGACTGCTGCTATTCTGTTCTGCTGACTGGAAAGTCAGTAACTCTTAAATTATACAGGAAATCAACATTGCACCCTCAACACAAATGTACAGCATTTATAAGCTGAATTAGTTTGTTTATTTCATGTTTGCCTGTTAATATTACTAGGCTATATGTCTTTAGAAAGAACAACTTTAAAGTCATTTTAAATTAACAACAAACAGAAGATTAAGCATTTCTCATCTGTGGTGATAGTAGGGAATGTGATACAGAGGGCTGAGAGCAGGTGAGTAAGCTGTAAGTCCATCCATGGGTTTCATTTTACATATTGAGAGAAAACAAAGCACCTGTCATGTAGATACTGGAGAAATAATATTTCGGCAGGAGGAACTATGTATGAAAATATAGCATATAAATTCACTTTATAATACTGTAAAGTTTTACATAGTAAAATGTGTAACATTAAGATTTTAAAGTAGAGAAACACTTCAACACAGTTGTAAATATACTGAAAAATTCTTTAATTCTCAGATAATTTCAGTGCAGATGTTCTAATTTCATTCACTGAAATACGTTTATTGACAACTTATTGTGCTAAATACTATATTGGGATAGAACATGCTAATTTTACAGACGTAAGAGATAAGCTATCACAATAATTTAGTTCTTAAATTAATGGTGAAAGGAACATAATATTTTTAATAAATTTAATTCCATTTTAGATTGAAATGTATATTTACATTTTATATACTCATAGTTAAAGAAGAGATAGGTGGGACATTCCCTTCAATTTCTTGTGATAATATTGACTTTTAATATTGGCAAATTTCAAATGTTGAATTCAGTGGTTTTTATGAAAATTTTATTGTTTGTTTTCTTAGAGAAGTAGACACCTTTTTTCATTTAACAAAATTCACCATTCAGGTCTCCCTGCAGCCCCTGGAAGTACCAGTTCTAACTCCTGTCTTTAATTTTTACTTCTGGAATACAATTAAGTGGGGATGGAAATCATATGTTACCCTTTGAAGTTTATTTCACTTAGTGAAATAGCCTCAGAGTTTACTTGTTACATGATCTGTCGAAAATCCCTTCTTTTTAAGCGTGAGTAAGACTGCTGTGTGTCTACACCACAATTTACTTAACTATAATCCATCCAGGGTCACAGTTAATTTCCACTTTCTAATGCTAAAAAACAAGGTTCCTTTGAAAATGAGCTCAGTATTCTAAATGTGTCTGCTGTTCCCTCCTGTTCACCAATGTGATGACCTTAGAATGACCATCAGGAACTGTTTAGGTCCTGAGGATGAAGATGAAGCATTTGTGATTGACTCTCCTTTCAAAGGGTGGAAAGTTAATGACATGCCCTTTGTCCTATATGGAAGCAGAGAAAGGAATCATTGCCTATGAACAGAAAGGTGGCTTCTCCAGACACTGTACCAACTGTTGTCTTGCTGTTTAACCTCCAGAGTTCTGAGGGGGAAAAAAAACGTTTTGTTTACGAATTACCCAGTTTATGACGTTGTATTACAATAGAATGCGGTCTAAGGTGACCAGTGCATACCTCCTAATTCTTCCCCCAAAATTCCACTAATTGGGTATCAAGTATTAAAAAATGATTTCATGGGGGCCACTCTTACTCAAACAACCACACTAGGAAAAGATTACCTCTGTAATTCCAAATAAGATAATGCTCAAAAGGTCTTACAATGGATTTTAGATATAGTGTATTTCTTGTAAGAACAGTTTTTGCAAACTGACAACAAACACACACTTGTTTTTGAGAAGGATCAAAATTATGCAAGCTATTGGGAATTCAGGGACTCTGGGAATTCAGCTGGGGCACCTTGCATGGGGCTAAACTAGGCCCTTTGAATGTGGGAGACAGTTAAGTAGCTTGAGCTATTTAGGGGCAAGGGTCTTGGGTGTGGGGCCAGGACTTATCATGGGGTACATAAACTGGCTTTTTGGAGTCCATTCCCTATGGTTGGATACTTTGCTTAGCCTTGATACAGGGGTACTGGCTTAGTCCTGCCTAACTTGGTATGCCAGACTTTGTTGACTCCCCAAAGAAGACCTAACCCCTCTGAGCAGTGGCAGGTGGAGGAATGAAGGCAAGAAAAAGAGAGGGATGGGGCTGGAGAGATGGCTCAGAGGTTAAGAGCACTGCCTGCTCTTCCAAAGGTCCTGAGTTCAATTCCCAGCAACCACATGGTGGCTCACAACCATCTGTAATGGGGTCTGGTGCCCTCTTCAGGCCTGCACAGACAGAATATTGTTTACTGAATAAATAAATATAAAAAAAGAAAAAGAGAGGGAGGAGGAATTGCAGTAGGTATGTAAAATAAAAGAAAACCTTAAAAAATACTTAGGTACTAAAACTCCAAGAAAATAAGGGGAGCAAGCAAAACCTTCTTCCTACTTATTCTCCTCTTTTTATCTTTATTCTTCACTTCGAGGTTTTAAAGTCAAAATACAGTCTTTTAAGGGTTTAAAATGATCCCTTCACAAAATAAGACTTCTTTATGTTGTTAAAAAAAGCAGTTATTTGGAAAAGATTACATTCTTCTATCCTAGCCTGTCATCAGCTGTCAAGATCTTTGAAGATCTCTGCTTTACTTCACATCAACACCTGCAAGTCATACGTATAGCACTCTGCCTCCCCAGGTATGGCTTGCAGCTTAAACGGATGATGCTGTCTATCAAGAAGGAGCTCCACTGCTGCTGCACAGACTGGAACATGACGAGTATATTCTATAATTTCTACATAGCTCCACAGATCTTCAAGAAGATACAGAAACCTTCTGGACAGTCACGTTTGCTTTTCTCCAGTCTCAGCATCCGTCATATTATTGCAATGCTTCATTAGAAAAAAAGATCCCATCTTAATATTAATACCAAGCAGTGGAAAATTCCAGAAATACAGAGGGAGAATTGATAACCACATTGTGGAAAGACTTGATACACCCCCTGCACTTGTTTTGGGAGACACATGCTCACTGCGGAGGATGTCCAAAACAGTGCTCTGGTCTATGGCTATCTTGTGAGTGTTAATCTGAATGGACTTCAGGTAGATCTCCATTTGGTGGTCTTATACCGTTTTTTGCTCTGAAAATTAGGAACCAGGAGGAATAGGTATATTACTGGGGACCAAAGGGACAAGGCTATCTGCAGAGATGAGTCAAATCCAGCAATGCAGAGAGCCCTGTGAATTCCTGAAGCCTTGGTTGGGAACATGTTCTCATTAAAATTATAGGGCAATCGTGCAGAGCTGAGATTCAATACATACCACTTTTTGGCAAGTTGATAGGTTTACGCTGCCTTTACAGAGATCCCATAGAGTATGGCATCATATTGGTAATGTGTGTCCATGTATACCTGTATTTTTTGCCATGGCATAAAATATCTTTATCTTCAAATTGTTGCCAAAAAAAGCATGCTTGAGAAGAATAAATTAACTCTAGACCACTAAGTCAGCAGTGTAAAGAAGTCTAAATGAATATTACACTAAAAGGAAGAAGAAAGCCTCTATCATGAATGTACAGAAAAATATGTATTCATGTGATATGTAAAGAGACAAAAGAGAACATTACATTATGTGTAACACAGTAACCTCCAAAACCAAATACTAATAAAAAAAGAAATAAACAAAAAACAGTCTAATCAACCAGAAAAAAAGGACCAACAAGGAATTATGAAATACTGATGATTAATAAACTTATGTATGAATGATCTCAATTCATTATTAAATAGATGCAACTAATTTAGTATGTTAACAAATAATATTCAACTACACATTGAATATAAAAAAACTCCTTCATTAGCAAGACATCCATAGGCCAAATCAAAGGATAGGAATAGATCTGTCAGAAAAATGGAAGTTGGTCAAGGAAATGGCATAGTGGGAAAAGACACTCACTGGGCAAATCTGGAAACCTGAGATTATCACTAGAACATGCATGAAAGTTAAAGGAGAGAACCAATGCAATAAAGTTGTCCTCTGACATCCATATGTTTCCACGGCAGAAACATTCACATTCACACACACACACACACACATACACACACACACAAACTCACAAACACATTCACATGCACACACTCACACAGACACACACACATTCACACATACATTCACACACACATTTACATGCGCACACACACAGAGACACATTCACACACACACACGTTAATGTTAATTAAAATAATATTTTAACAGAAATGGAGGATAGACTGCCATATTTATTCTCATTTCTGATTAGGGAGGCCTCAAGTTGAAACTACTCTGAATAGTTAAAAAGGCTTTTACATACAAATAATGGGGAATATTTAAAATAAAAAGACCTCACAATTGTAAAACAATATATCGTATCAAATATCGAGGTTCTCAACTTAATAAGACAAACACAAATAAAAAAGCTGAAATTACCTTATACAAAATTAGCAAGTTTCTTCTCATCTTTATACATTTTATGTCAAGTTCAAAAAAGTAACTTCATAGATGAATTCTATCATATTCTAAGTGGACTTAGCTGATATATACAGAATATTACATCCAAAGGATATAAAACACACATTTAGCAGTCTATAAAATCTAAAACATGCAAAATAATAGGCCAATTTAAAACTTTTCTTGTTCCTGATCTTAAAGGAAACATTTTAGTCTTCCAATTGTAGATGATGTAAGTGAATAATTTTATATATCCCCTTCATTATATTGAATGAATTTTCTTTATATTTAGTGTTTGTGTTTTTCATAAAGAAATGGTGAAATTCTAAGTTTTTCATTTATCAATAAAAATCACTACATGCTTTATGCTTCATTCTATTTACATTTTGTATTGTTTTGGTGAACAAATATTTCATATGTGGAAATGTAGAAGCAAACCCCACTGGGTCATGGCACAATAATTTATTTATTTTTTTAATTCTTTATTTTTTTATAAAAAATTTCCATCTCCTCCCCTTCTCCTCCCCCTTCCCTCCCCTCCCTTCCATCCATACCCCCACTCCTCCCTCTCCAAGCCAAAGAGCCATCAGGGTTCCCTTCACTATGTTAAGTCCAAGGTCCTCCCAGCTCCCCCTAAGTCCAGGAAGGTGAGCAACCAAACTGACAAGGCTCACAGTGAGCCCGTCCATGCTGTAGAGTTCAAGCTCATCGCCATTGTCCTTGGTTTCTCAGTCCTCCTCCACCGTCAGCCACATTCAGAGAGTCCGGTTTGGTCCGCTGTCCGGTTTGGTCCGCTGTTCCATCAGTCCCATTCCAACTGGACTTGGTGGTCTCTCGTTAGATCTGTCCCACCTTCTACATGGGTGAATGCACTCCTCACGGTCCTGACTTCCTTGCTCATGATCTCCCTCCTTTTGCTCCTCATCAGAACCTTGGAAGCTCAGTCCGGTTCTCCTATATGGGGCTCTGTCATTTTTTCCATCCAATGCCAGGTGAAGGTTCTATGGTGATATGCAAGATATTCATGAGTATGGCAATAGGATCTGGACATTTCTGGCACCTTCTCCTCAGATGCCCAAGGAACTAGCTGGGGGCGTCTTCCTGGACACCTGGGAACCCCTCTAGAGTCACGTCTCTGCCAACCCTAGAATGGCTCCCTTAATTAAAATATATAATTCCTTGTTCCCATATCCACCCTTCCTAGATCCCAACCATCCTATTCCCCCAAGCTCTTCCCATCCTCCACTTCACACTTTTCTCTCCCCATCCCCACATCCCCCATACCACCCCACCCCCAAGTTCCCATTTTTTGTCCGGCAATCTTGTCTACTTCCAATAACCAGGAGGATAACTATATGTTTTTCTTTGGATTCACCTTCTTATTTAGCTTCTCTAGGATTTTTTTATGAATTATAGGCTCGATGTCCTTTATTTATGGCTAGAAACCAATTATGAGTGAGTACATCCCATGTTCATCTTTTTGGGCCTGGGTTACCTCACTCAGGATGGTGTTTTCTATTTCCACCCATTTGCATGCAAAATTCAAGATGTCATTGTTTTTTATCGCCGAGTAGTATTCTAATATGTATATTTTCCACACTTTCTTTATCCATTCATCCACTGAAGGGCATCTAGGTTGTTTCCAGGTTCTGGCTATTAAAAATAATGCTGCTATAAACATAGTTAAACAAATGCTTTTGTAGTATGATTGGGCATCTCTTGGGTAAATTCCCAAGAGTGGGATTGCTGGGTCCTGGGGTAGGTTGATCCCAAATTTCCTGAGAAACCTCCACACTGCTTTCCAAAGCAGTTGCACAAGTTTGCATTCCCACCAGCAATGGATGAGTGTACCCCTTACTCCACATCCTCTCCAGCAAAGGCTATCATTGGTGTTTTTGATTTTAGCCAATCTGACAGGTGTAAGATGGTATCTCAACATTGTTTTGATTTGCATTTCCCTGATTGCTAAGGAGGTTGAGCACAAACCTATGAACACCTGATTTTTGATAAAGGAGCTAAAAGCACACAATGGAAGAAAGAAAGCATCTACAGCAAATGGTGCTGGCATAATTGAATGTCAACCTGTAGAAGAATGAAAGTAGATCCGTGTCTATCACCATGCACAAAAGTCAAGTCTAAGTGGATTAAAGACCTCAATATCAATCTGAACACACTGAACCTGTTAGAGGAGAAAGTGGGAAGTACTCTACAACATTTGGGCACAGGAGACCGCTTCCTACGTATAGCCCCAGCAACACAGACATTAAGGGCAACATTGAATAAATGGGACCTCCTGAAGCTGAGCAGCTTCTGTAAAGCAAAGGACACTGTCACTAAGACAAAAAGGCAGCCTACTGACTGGGAAAAGATCTTCACCAACCCTGCAACAGACAAAGGTCTGTTCTCCAAAATATATAAGGAACTGAAGAGACTAGACTTTAAAATGCTAATGAACCCAATTAAAAAATGGGGCACTGAACTGAACAGAGAATTCTCAACAGAAGAAGTTCGAATGGCTAATTTTTTTATTTTTATTTTTTATTTTTTTATTAAAACTTTCCATCTCCTCCCCTCCTCCCACTTCCCTTCTCTCCCCTCCACCCACACCCCCACTCCCTCCCTCTCCAGGCCAAAGAGCAGTCAGGGATCCCTCCTCTATGGGAAGTCCAAGGTCCTCCCAACTCCCCCCATGTCCAGGAAGATGAGCATCCAAACTGACAAGTCTCCCACAGAGCCCATCCATGCAGTTGAATCAAAGCCCAGCGCCATTGTCTTTGGCTTCTCAGTCAGCCTCCACTATCAGCCACATTCAAAGAGTCCGGTTTGATCACATCCTCCATCAGTCCCATTCCAACTGGTCTTGGTGATCTCCCGTTATATCTGTCCACCGTCTGAGTGGGTGAACACACCCCTCGTGGTCCTGACTTCCTTGCCCATGTTCTCCCTCCTTCTGCTCCTCATTAGGCATAATAATTTTATATTATTTTTAAGATAAAATATAATTGTATTATTCCCTCTCCTATTTTCTCTCTTCAATATCACCTGTTTTAATATATATCCTGATGTTGACTTTCAAAATTATGGCCTCTTTTTTTTAATTGAGATCACTACATATATATTTACATATATATACATATATGTAGTAATATATAATAAAATGGAAGGATATGTATATATATATATATATATATTTCTAAATTATATATTTATTTTACCATTTCCATTTATGACCAGATGGGATATACTGTCAGGATTGATCATTTCATATTAGGTAACTAATTAGGATATTCACCCCGGGAAAAGAATACTAATGTCTGCCACTCTGTAATAATACCCCTTAGCTGTTAGCATACCTAATGATGGGTATTGTACTTCACCGAGCCTTATTTGGGTACCAGTATTGTTGACATATCTATCATGAGTGAAGCTTCCCTGTCATCTTCAGGAGACATAATCTCAGGGTAGAATTCCTGGTTCTCTGGCACTTACAATATTTTCTTTGGCGCAGAAGTTGTGTTTTAAATGTAACAACTGAGAATACACAATCGCTTTTTATGTGAATTTTGATAAATTGTTGTCTACTGTATTGGTCTCTATCTGCAACTAGAAGTTTTTTGGATGAGTGATAAGAGCTGCATTTATCTGTGGATGTCAGAATAAATATTTACAATGTGGGCTATCCTTTGTTTGAGATACTCTTGATTCAGTATCTTTCTAGTTATAGGACTCTTATTTTTTTGTTTCTCTGTTTTTTATTCATGGCATGTTCTTGTTTCTAGAAATTTGCATATTTGTTCTACATTTTCTATTTTTAGTATCAAATTATCCATAGTATTCATTTATATATCATATATGGAGTTGATAATATTTCACTTTCATTTATGATTTTAGAAAGTTGTTTTTCCTTTCTTGTCTTACTCATTGTAGCTACAGACTTGTCTCTTTTATTGATCTTCTCTAACAACCAACTTTTGGTCTCATTGATTTTTTTTAATTGGTGTATATTCATTATATACAGCTTTAATGGTTAGTTCTAATTGTCAACAATTTATAATCACCCAGGTTGTGAGCAATTGTCAATATCAAAATGGCTTGCGGGCATACCAATGTAGGATTGTCTTGAATGTCTTAATGGGGAAAGACTTAGCCTACACATTGGCAACATATTTGAGGTTATTTACCCTAAATTTTCTGAGTGGTGGAAGCTAAGCAACAAACATGCATGCATTTATTTCTCTTTAATTTCTCCCTTGGTTATGGTGTGACTTGCCTGCTTAAAGGTCCTGCTTTACTTCCACATAATGATGGATCATAACCTAGAATTGAGTGCTAATATAAATCCATTGTCAACTAAGTTGTTTTTGTCAAGGTATTTATCACAGCAACACAAATAAAACTAAGAGAAGAGTGATAATATTTACCAAGTTATTTCCATAAAAGCATATTATGTACATTGACCATATTCACCACAAAAGTGCTTGTCATTCTTTGTTGTCCCCATTTGTTTTTCCTAGACAGATTTGCTTCTACTATTGTGTCTACATTTTAGTAGAAAAATCTAGATACAAATCTAGAACTACACATTAGATAACTAGTTCTCTGTGGGTTTGTGTGTAAAATAGACATGTGGTGTCCAGAAGATAACATTTTACAATTTTCACTAAAGCAAAGATGTTTCAATCACTGTGTTTACTCATGGTCAACAACAATTCCTGATAAACTTGATAATCCTCAAATAAATGGGAAAATAAAAGTGTGGGAGTGAAAATGTGTCTGTAGTAGGGAAGTATTTTATAAAGCTTAGAATTAGCAGGCACAAGTGTCGTATTTAAGGTACTGATGGCAATCTGGCTAGGATATACATTTTAGGAAAACAACATATGAAATCGTGTAATATTTAATTCATCCAGCTAAACTGAATAATACAGAAAGCTCTACAGAGTTTCACCAAAAGAAAATACAGTTTAGGTTTCCAATCAGTTCAACCCAATACATTTATTTATTACTGCCAGAAGGAAGAACACGTAAACATAGACATCAGTTCTGTGAGTAAAATTGTCAGTCAATATAATTTCAACAAATTATAGATCAGTATATTCGAACAGTTGTCACAAAATAGACTGCCATACCACTCAACTCCGAGTTATGTTTAAAATTATTAAAATAATTTAGGAGGGCTACTTATTTTTGGAGTTGATTTTGTGTCTTGTTACATTGCTGAAGGTGTTTATCAGCTGGAGAAGTTCCCTCCTAAAATTTTTGGGTTCACTTATTGGTGTAGGAGGTCCTTCTGTGTTTGTGTTGCTTTCATTGGTTAATCAATAAAGAAACTGCTTGGCCTGATAGGGCAAAATTGAGATAGGCAGAGAAGACAGAACTGTATTCTGGGAGGAAGAAAGCAGCAGATGGAGCTAAGCCTCCATGAAGCTGCCACGTCAGACATGCTGAATCTTTCCCAGTAAGCCACGACCTCGTGGTGACATACAGATTGTTAGAAATGGGTTGAATCAAGATGGGAGAGCTAGCCAATAAGAAGCTAGAGTTTATGGGCAAAGCAGTAATTTAATTAATACAATTTCTGTGTGATTATTTCGGGGGTTAAGGTAGTTCCTTCTACTACAACTTATATATTCTATATCATCTGTGAATAGTGAAAGTTTGAATTCTTTCCAATTTCTATATACTATTGATCTTCTTTAGTTTTCTTATTTCTCTAGATGGAACTTCAAGCACTAGGTTAAATAGATATGAAGAGAGTGAAGAGCCTTGTATTGTTCCAGATTTTAGTGGAATCACCTTGTGTTTCTCTTCATTTAATTTGATGTTGACTGTTGGTTTGCTCTATATTGCTTTTAATATGTTTATATATATTCCCCGCATTCCTGAAAACAGTTTGGTATTGGCATAAAAACAGGCAGGTAGATCAATGGAATTGAATCTAAGACTCAGATATTAATCCACATTACCTATGAACACCTGAGCTTTTACAATGAAACTAAAATTATACAGTGGAAAAAAGAAAGCATATTCAACAAGTATTGCAGACATAACTGGATGTCATTATTATTATTATTAAAATAACATACAGATATTTCAGTATTACTATAAAAACTAGAGATTGAACCTTAATAGGAATTTTGATAATTTTGTATAAAAAATTCTGATATCTTTCAATGTGAGTATCCCAAGCCACAAGATTCCTAGTTTCTTTATAATGCTAATTCATTAATAGATAATATATAGCAAAAGTTTCTCAGTATAAACTTGAAGCATAATATTCAAAATAGCCAATCAACAAGATTTCTATTAAATTGAAAGATGATTCCATGAGAACTCAAAGAGATTGTTAGCTGCCTCACATTTCTAAGATTATTTCAAACATACACAATCTCATTAGTTATTATTATTAGTGCTGGCTTTTTATTAAATAAGAACTTGTTTTATGTTCCGACACTAAATTAGAATTTTTGTCAATGAAAAATTACTTAGCATAGAAGAAAGTCTTTAGACATTTTACTTTAAATGTTTGCTAAACGTGAACATTCTAGAGACAGGATGGAAGTCATCAGGCAAAATTGAGATCATTTCTTGTTTTCTAAACAAAGCAGGATACAAACTGAGGCATGCACACAGTTCCAGCTCTGGGAAGAGAGTGGCAAAGATTATGTAGTGAGCTGAGGCAAGCTTGGTTTATATAAGAGTACCAGGCCAACAAGCATTATATTGTGAAACCTTGTCTTAAGATAAAATGCTTATTGAAGCATATTTATACATATTTGTTTATATATCTAAAATAACACTCAAGCAGTAAAGCTCTTGTTTTTCTCCAAATATTTAACGTATAGTCAACCTAGCACAATATATTAGCCTCTCTGCATTATAGAAAGACCCCAAATGGTGTTCTCAGGTTCAAAGTCATAACTCTCAACATTGTTCTGTGTTATGGGCCACAGACGACTGTCATAGAAAAGTCACAAATTTAGAGAAAATAAATTGAAAGAAAGTAGCTGCCATGCACAAAACTCGGGTTCAAATGGATCAAAGACTTCAACATAAAGCCAGCCACACTGAACCTTATAGAAGAGAAACTGGGAAGTACGCTTGAACACATTGGCACAGGAGACCACTTCCTAAATATAACCCCAGCAGCACAGACAATGAGAGAAACAGTTAATAAATAAAACCTATTGAAACTGAAAAGCTTCTGTAAATCAAAGAACATGGTCAACAAGTCAAAACGACAGCCTGCAGAATGGGAAAAGATCTTCACTAACCCCACATCAGACAGATGTCTGATCTCCAAAATATACAAAGAACTCAAGAAATTTGTCATCAAAAGAATAAAAAATTGTACTCCAATAAAAAATGGAGTACAGACATAAACAGAGAACACTCAACAGAGGAATCTAAAATGGCTGAAACACAAAGAAATGTTCAACATCCTCAGTCATCAGAGAAATGCAAATCAAAATAACTCTGAGATTCCATCTTACACCTGTAAGAATGGCCAATATCAAAAACAGTAAAGACAACTTATGCTGAGTAAAGGGAACACTCCTGCATTGCTGGTGTGAATGCAAGCTGGTACAGCCCCTTTGGATGTCAGAGTGGCAATTTCTCAAAAAATTAGGAAACAATTCCCCAAGACCCAGTAATACCACTTTTGGGTATATATCCAAAAGATGATCAATTGTGCCACAAAGACATGTGCTCAACTATGTTCATAGCAGCATTGTTTGTCATAGCCAGGAACTGGAAATGGCCTAAATGCCCTTCAACTAAAGAATGGATAAGGAAGATGTGGTACATTTACACGATGGAGTACTACACAGCAGAAAAATTAATGACATCTTGAATTTTTCAGGATAATAGATAGATCTAGAAAACACCATTTTGAGTGAAGTAACCCAGATATAGAAAGGCAATTATTACATGTACTCACTCATAAGTGTTTTTTAACATAAAGTAAGGAAAACCGGCCCATAATTCATAATCTCAGAGAACCTAGACAACAATGAGGACCCAAAGAGAGACTTACATAGATCTAATCTACATGGGAAGTAGAAAAAGACAAGATCTCCTGAGTAAATTGGGAGCATGGGGACCTTGGAAGAGGGTAGAAGGAGAAGAGAGAGACAAGGAGGGGAGCAGAGGAAAATGTAGAGCTCAATAAAATAAAAATAATAAAAAAGAATAAAGTAACTGAACCATGTGTGGTTTTAAGATTTTTAGTTACCAATCTTACATGTCAGAATCTAACCCAAAATAATATACAACAAAGTATTCAAAATAGAGCAAAATAAACATAAACGAAAGCAAGTCTATGTGATGTGTTAAAGTGTAAGGTGTATTATCTCATTCAACCCTCATCAAGAGGGAGTTACTCAAGAAAAACATACTCACATAATCAAGTATTTACAGGAGAACAAGAGACTGAGAATGGTCCAGTGTGACTAAGCAGTATCAAAATGTAATATTGCATCAAAGTTTTAGAGTAATTAACATAAAATGCTGCTATTTATCTAGCAGTATAAGAGAAGTATAAACATATATTAGCTTTTTATATATTACATCTAAAAAGAATAGGTTCATATGCATTTAAACTAACAAAAATGCTTGTCTATAGTATGCCAAGAAAATAAATAGCATTTATAGCACAAAACAGAAGGTAAATACCTCAGAAATAACTGATTCATAGTTTTGATCTTGGAAACATGAGGATAATTTCTATAAATACTGTTTTTATTGATAAAGTATCCCTAAAAATTAAAAAAGTGAAACAATAGATACAAAAAAGATTGATAGATGATAGATAGATAGATAGATAGATAGATAGATAGATAGATAGATAGATAGATAATAGATTGCCATGATTTGGTGCTCAGAACTTCAAGACATTCTATACTTGTTAAAGGGGATTTTGTAGCTGTCACACTGGTGATCCAATGGTAGAAAGAGAAGATATCCTGGATTTTCACTGTTCATCCAATACTAATCATGAGTTATTAAAATTGAAGTGTCAAGTATAAAAACAGAAGGCAGGAAGAAGAGCTAAGGATGCCATCTGATAAGCATCATATGGACACTGCAAATGTGAACTCAGTGCAACTCTACTTGGCTTCAGTAATCAAGGAGGAGACTGAGCCTGTCAACAGAACACAGATGGCACAGGGGCAAGATGCCCTGCAAGCCCTGAATACTGAAATAAAAAATAAATCAACGCATGAACCAAGAAAAGCGACTTGTGGAGAGGAGAACTGGTTGATCACGAGAGAAGGGAGATAGGAAGAGTGAAGACAAGAGTAACCAGAACACATCATATGCGTGCATGAAAGTACCAAAGATTTCTCCCTAAGCCCATAATGGCTTCCTCTGTCATGATGTCTCTTTCATTGTTCTCCCTCTCAGTCCCTCCCCCAACTCAACCATCCTGTTCCTTCATGGTCTCATGTCCCATTTTTTTTCTCCTCCATACCCCAGTTTACCCAGGAGATCTTACCTATTTCCCCTTCCTAGGGAAATCCATGCATGTCCCTTTTAAGGTCATCCTTGTTACCTAACTTCTTTTGGACCTGTGGATTTTAGCCTGGATATCCTTTGCTTTAAATCTAGTATCCCCTAGGAGGGAGGACATACCATGTTTGCCTTTCTGGGTCTGGGTTACCTCACTCAGGATGATTTATTTTTCTAGGGAAGTCTCCTAGCAATAGTGAAGAAGTAGATTCATTCAGCCTTTTCCTGTGATCAGATTGTTGATTCCCTAATTGTCATCATAGAACCTACATCCAGTAACTGAAGGAAGCAGATGCAGAGATCCAGAGCCAAGTATAGAGCAGAGGTCCTGGAGTCCAGTTGAAGAGGGGGGGGGTTATATGAGAAATGGGAAGGGGAGCAAGATCATGATAAGGAAACCCACAGAGACAGCTGACCCAAGGCAGTGGGAGCTCATTGACTCTAGACTGACAGCTAGGGAAGAGGCATATCACAGACCTAGGCCCTCTGTATATGGGTGACAGTTTTGATGCATGAACTGGCTTTTTGGAGCCAATTCCCTGTGTTGGGATACCTTGCTCAGCCTTGATGCAGTGAAGAGGGACTTGGTCTTGCGGCAACTTGATATGCCGAACTTAGTTGTCTCCCCATGGGAGGACTTAGCATCTCTAAGGCAGGGATAGGAGTTGGTTGGGAGGGGGGAGGTAGAAAGAGAAGAAGAAGGATGGGAGAGAGGGGGAACTGCAGTTGGTACGTAAAATGACTAACAAAGAAAGTGTCAAAGAATAAATTTAATAATAAAGAAGAAATTAAAATAATGGTTTTTAGTAGTCTGAACAAAAACATATTTTTAAAAATCTTTGAAACATGTGTTCATTTTCCCCCATCATTAGTGTTTTAACTCCTGAGGAAAACATAATATTGTTGGATGACCCTCTTGTGTTGTAGAGAACATCATTCCTTAGTCAGTGTTAAGAGCTCTTGTATAAAACATACTTTCTGACACAAACATAAACTCAAAAAATTACCCTATCCTACGGAGCTGAAAAAAATTGACAGATATCTCTCAGCTGTGTTCAGGGAGCATGGTGAGAAGGGTCAAAATGAAATTATATTGCTGTCTTTCAATATGAAGGAAGGAGAACATTAGCCAAGCAATGTAGTTGGCATCTATAGGATGTAGAGAAAATGAAATAAATCCTCCTCCCAAAGAATTGAATTCAGCTTGGCCATTTTAAGCTTTATGATGAACTTGACTTCCCCAAGAAATCTGTCGAATTTTAATCTACTTTTGTAATTGGAGACCAATCATATATCTATATAATAATTTTCAAGGACTCTACTGTAGTTATTTGGTTTAATACCCTTATGAGATGAATGCCGAGAATCAGCAGACAGTAAAATGATTCTCAGAAACATTAGAGCATCTTTCTAATATGGGATTCAAAAGAGGGAAATTGTGATGAAAATCAAAGAGATGAACTGCAAGACAGTTGACAAGCAGCTGAGGTTGCTGCAATCGAAACAAGCGAAATTAGAAGTATGCTTCAAGACCTAGAAACTCTTTTTTTTCATCTTTAGTTGAAAGATAACAATTACATACAGTTATATGGCACATCATGATACTTTGGCATGTTTATAATATGTAGCAATGAAATCAAACCAATTAATAAATAAATATGTGAACACTCATACTTAGTATTTTTGGTGAAATTATTTTCCATTGATAGTTTTAGCTAACTGAAATATTGTAATGATTATTACTTATTACCATTCTGTGTAAGAATTCTCTAAAGCTTATTCCATCTATCTAGCTGATAGTATGTATATGATCAGAAACTCTTTTTGTACTGTTAGTGATAACCATTATTTCTGATTCATTTGTGTGTGGCTTTTATTTACTTTATTCAGAATATAAGTGAGATCATACAGTCACTATCTCTCTGTACTTTGCTCCTTCCTCTTTTAAGGATTTTTTCATTGGAATTCTATGTCCATGTGTGTATATACATACACATATGTGCAGGTAGCTATGGATGGCAGTGGTGTCAAATGCCCTCAGAGCTGAAATTACAGAGAGTTATGAGCCTCTGATCTGGGTGCTCCAAACTAAACTCAGATCTTCTGGGTGTTAAACAAGAGTTTAAGGCTGAGCTAGTACTCCAGCCTTGTACTTTGTATCTATACTCATGAAAATGTCCTCCAGATTCAACTAATATTATCAGAAATGACAGAGCTTTTTCCTTCTTAAGACTAGGATTTTATTATGTATGCAATTCCCTATTTTTGTAGTCTTTGGGATCAGTGCTCCAATGACTCTATCACACAGACAGGTATGTCTTTATATGACATTTTTACTGTAACTCTATTTTTTTAGTTTTCTGAGTAACTTGTATACTATTTTCCACAGTAAATATTTATATTCCTACCAACAAAAGACAAGAGCATTTTCTCAAATTCCTCAAATGTTATCTATCCTCTATCTTTTAAATAATACAACTTAGGTCTGGGTCTTAACTAGGTTTTTACAACCTCCTAGTTAAATCACAAGGCTACCTTAAAGTTAAAATTGTCTAGGAATCAGTTCAGCATACTTGTTGTTTTTGGAGACACAAACGAGGAGCGTTTTGTTCTTCCACACCGTTGAGATGTTATTCCCCCAAAATTACTATTTCACCTGTGGAAGTTTAGTTCTGTTCACCAAATGCTTTTCAGAGCAGTGAGTGAGTCCCCACTTGTGCAACCACTGTTGTCTGTTATAAGAAAAGAGTGGCTTTCTTGAAAATGACCGGTCTGAGATATGGGAGAGATTTAAAAGATTTTTCAAACTAACAAGCGAGGAAGCCACTGTAGATGATCAAAGTTCTCAGGAATCACTTGCAATTGCTGCACTCACCAAAATTCAGGAAACTGAAACATTGTTAAGGATTGTAACTGCAATGGATTTGAGCACATCAAGTACTTTCTAATTCAATAAAGATATGAAAAATAATAAACAAACCCCAAACCTTACTTGGTCACCTTATCAAACCTGGTAGAAAAAGTAATTAGTTATGTTTTAAAAGGAAAACAATGTAGTATTATTCTTGGCTGTAAAACCTACCTAACCAACCAGCAGATGAATAGAAAGGCAAAATCTAGAAACATTATATAGAATAAAAAAATCTGTTGGCACATCCTAGTTATTACTCAAGTCATATGGGAATAATTCTACTTGACATTAAAAAAATTAATACAGCGATCAATGCAAAAGAGAGACAAATTTATCATCATAATAATAGAAATCTGGTCATATTCTGAAAGATATTTCAAGAAAGCATGAGGACCAGTATCAAAATCCAAAGCTTCCAATAGTGATCCCAAATCTAATGCCCAATGGACGAGTGGTTTAGAGGAGAGGAATTTTATATGACGCCATCTACCCCTGGTGAAGGAATATATATGCTCAAGAAAAACTTTCGGGAATACATAATTTATGAGAACTAAAAGAAAAGAAGTTTAAAGTCTGCTCTTGCAACAAGTTGGCATGTGTATGATTCAAATCCTCTCAAGATGAAAGACAGGGAGAAAATTTAAGAAGATGTAAAAAAAGTTAAACATTCATTAGCTGTTTGAAGACATCTCACAATTGCTCACTAACTGTATGTGTGAGAGAACTTTGTGATGAATGTTTTAAAGTCAAATTATTACAAAAACAAAACTGATGTAGGTAAACTTATATAGAGTGCAGTCCTTTCCTCCAAATTTTCCTGGGGTGAAACGACGACACTGAAGCTAATGTGTGTCACGTGTGCAGGAATGACGTGTGCAGGAATGACGTGTGCAGGAATGACGTGTGCAGGAATGACGTGTGCAGCAATGACGTGTGCAGCAATGACGTGTGCAGCAATGACGTGTGCAGGAATGACGTGTGCAGGAAGTAGAGATGGAGAAATGAATGGCATCGATCACATCGCTCACTATTACTGAAAAGTGTGTGAAACATAAAAAGAAATCCACTATACTTGCTATTTTTACGATGAATATTTCTATAATAGAAGGTTAGGAAGAGAAGGAGAAAATTTCAGTAGGGGTGGCTAAAAGCTGCATCTAGAAATTATTCTATAATCTTCTGTTGCAACTTCTCTTTTTAGAGTCTACAAGATCAGAGAAGTAAAATATTCTGGAAAATGAATCTTTCATGAAAATAAATGTTTTTAAACAAGCCTTCACGTTATTATTTTCAATGACCCTATTTATATTTTCTATCATTAATAAATTTATTTGTAATGACTATGTTATCTGCAATCTATCTGGCTGACTCTTTTATTTCCCACTGTCCCCACATACCAAATTCTTTTCACCTACTAGAATTATAAGGTTTTATTTTATTGCGACTTATTCATAACATTAAAATATAAATAATCACAATCTTTGCATTGAGAAGGAAGAGTATAACCAGCCCATTCTTTCTGAGACATAATGAGCTTTCTCAGAAGCAGCTTCCAGAGGTATGCAAGGCAACCCCAGGGATCCACTATTCAGAAATGCCCTAAGGTTTGTAGGGTACAACTGTGAGACACACTGGCTAAAATTATTGCTCACCCTCTGTCTAAGCCTGCCACTGGTGTGACAATTTCATTCTTTAGGAGTAGGGTATTTTTTAGGAGATTTTTCCTTTTCTTCTCTCAGCAATTGTTACAAACATAATAAAACATTCGCTGGGCACTAGAAACAAGAGTTTCTATAAGAACTAGAAACAACAGTTTTAAGAAGAATTCAACAAGTATGTGTGACAGAAAAAGAGGAGCATCCTCAGAATCCCAAAGAGCCATCAAGAGCTAAAGGAGCTGAAACTCAGGTAGCACCCAAGAGGACTTGGGCAAGTGGAATACCACTTTTTTACAACCATGAGCAACTGGAACTCCCTGCTGAGCCTGGTGTCTCTGGGCTACTTTCTCACGCTCAGACTATCCTAACAAAGTCTAGGCTAATCATGTCACAGTGCACCTTGGGAATATCTGATTTTCCTACCTTCTTTTCTTTTTAAGTTATCTTATGTTTTTTTAAGGTATGGGAAGTGGCACATTATTTTCTTTTCTATATATGTTTTAATTGAGATAATATTATATCATTATCTCCATCCTTTCTCCCCTCTGACTACTCTAGGTTACCCTTCTACCAACACATGCATTTCCTTTCTATCATGTTAATACCTTCCTTTTCTATTAATGTGTGTGTATAAATATATTATAAATACAATCTGCCAAGTCCATTTGTGTTGTTTTTATATGAATACTTTCAGAGCCAACCATCCCATAATAGGCAACTGTAAGAGGCTTACCCCTGGTAGAGCTAACTCTTCTCCTTCTAGTAGTCATTTTTTGCCCATAGTTCTTTGCCCATAGTCTCTGGGTGAGATACCACAAACTTATTTCTCCTTCACATTAATATATCCATAAATAAAGATGTTGTTCTGATCTTGTTTATGTAGCAATTACTAGAAAAGATTGTCTCATGAAAAACATTAATATTCTGGTTCTCATAATCTTTCTGCCCCATCTTCCTTTATGTTCACTGAGTGATATATGCAAAAGCTATGGCACATATATATCCATTGTGGCTGGACACCATGTAGTCCTTTAATTTCTGTGTCCACTAATATATTTCTTTGATTGTCTTCATTTAGTATAAAGACTTCTTAAAGGAGGAATGATAGCTATTTTTACCTGTGGATATAATGATAAAATTTAGAATGATTTAAGGAATTATTCTCTTCTAACAAAGTAGTGGTAGTAGATTATTTTCTAAGATCTGTGACCTTATTATCTCTGGGAAGCTGATGAGGTCTCTATTACCAGGTACAATTTCTCTCCTGTTTAGTGGGTCTTATGTTAAATTAGTCAGCTACTTGTTATCATCCATATGTGGGTGGCACTAATGCATCTTTACCTGTAACCAGCCATGCTGGTTCTTGTTGTTCATAAGTATTGTAGCTCAGTAAGGGTGTTTAATTAATGCCCACCCTCAGATGCTTGCACAATATTTTCTGATACCATGGAGGTTAGATCATAAGAAAGGGCTTTATGGTCAGATCCAGTTCAACCCAAGTATGTAGCCTAGGTGTGTAATGTCTTTAACAATAGAAACCCACTCTCAGTGCCCGAGGAAGCAACCAAGTGATACATAGACAATCTAGGTAGTTTGGTGAGTGACTTGAACAACCATGAACACCTATTCTAAAGGAGGTTTCTTACATTGGCTGAAGACTTTATCTCTTGGTACAGATGCAGGATTTCACCCTAGAATTTCTATTTTTATATCTCCAGGCTTATTCTTTGTTCTTATGTAGCCCGCTTCCAGGGTTCCCTCATTCCAATCTACTCCATTCCCTGAGGAACTGGGCTCTAAGTTCTTATTCCCCTAACTTTTTCTTCAGTCCCTTGTGACTTGAAGTCCTTGAGCTTCTCTTCCAAGTCCATCTCCATTCATTTTTCACCCACAGAAGTACTCTCTACAAAGAATTCCACAGCCAGCAGAGAGACAGCAACAGCACCAACCCCAACAGAAAAAGAAAAGATGTCAGCACCAAGCCCCATCACTCCAGAGTCCATCAGAGAAATGAAAACATTAGCAGCCAAAAGAATATACCTCAGATAGAAGCCAGTAACACTATTTCAGAATGCTCTGACTAATAAAATATGAGGCACAGGATAAGGACTTCAAAGAGTATATGAGTAAATGCCTTAATGAAGACCATAAAATCACAAATAGTAGAAAAAGTCACAAAAACAAGTTGAGATAGAAAAGCTGAATCTCAAAGAGAAATAGCACCACTAAAGAAAATTCAAACAGAACTAAAATTGAAAGTGAAAATTTTAGAATGTCACACAAAAAAACCTCAGAAGTAAGCCTCATCAACTGATTGCCAGAAACAGAAAAGAAAATCACAGATGATGAACAGAAGATAGAATAAACTTATACCTCAATCAAAGAAAATGTTAAATCAAAATAATGTAAGCACAAAAATGTCCAGGAAACCTTTGACACTATGAAAAGACTAAATCTCTGAAAAATGTGAAGAGAGGAAGTAGAAGAAAGGTTAAAGGTGAGGAAATATTTGTAAACAAAGTCATAGAAAAAAGTGTCTTATCTAAAGAAGTGTACAAAAAGCATACACAATACTAAATGTGCAGGACCAGCAAAGAAATTATCCATGACACATAATAATGAAAACACAAAGTGTACAGGATGAAGAAAGAATACAAAAGTATTCTTTTATTTAAATAAAAGGGAAATAGATCAACTAACATATAAAAGCAGGCCCATTAAAATAATACCTGATTTTAATACATTGATTCACAATGGGAATTCTGCAAGCCAGAAGGGCGTAGACAGATGCTGTTCAAACTCTGAGAGACTACAGATGCCAGCTGAGTTTATTATATCAGTAAAACTATCAGTCGCAATATACCGAGAATGAAAAATATTCCATAGTAAGACCAAATTAAAACACCATCTATACCCCAATCCAGATCTATAGAAAGAACTAAAAGGAAAACTTCAGTCTGAAGACGTTAATCACGCCCAAGAAAACAATGGAATAATAGTCCTAGACCAGTAAATCAAAAGAGGAGTGTGGGAATCCACACCATAAGAACAAAATAACAGGAATCCATGAACACTTTTCATTAATAACTTTCAAGAGTAATGGTCTCAATTCCCCAATATGATGACACAGATTATCATATTAGATTAGAAAAGAGATCCATATTTTGGTTACGTTCAAGAAACAACTCACTATCAAGAACAGATAAAACCTCAGAGAAGACAGATGCAAATGGAACTTCTAAACCAAAGGATCCTAGAAACATATAAGTACAGCCATTTTTAATATCTGACAAAATATACTACAGACCAAATCTCAGCAGAATAGATAAGTAAGGTCAACATATTTTTATGAAAAAAAAAATTCCCTAAGAGGACATTGCAATTCTAAACATTTAAGCACCAAACACAGGGCCACCCAGGTTCATAAAAGAAACAGTACCACATCTAAAATGGCATATTGATCCTCACATGCTGATGGTGTGTGATTTTAATACCCCAATCTTGCTAATAGACAGGTGATTTTTATTAAAAAAAAAAAAAAAAAAAAAAACAAAAACAAAAAAAAAAACAATGAACATAAAGAAAGTCTCCAGAACCAAGAATGGCTTACTTTTGTCAAATTATTGGCCGAATGGGCCCATAGAAAACCACAATCATGGTCTATTGACCAAAGCTACTGTCTACTCTCCACCAAGCAATGACAAGACCCTGCTTTTGAAATGACATTAATGTATATGATCAAACTAGAGAAACCAAGTTGGTGTCTAACTACTGACTAGCGCATTCATGGTACATGAGAGTACTCTCCAAGTTCCCTGATGGGGAAAGGTAATCTTCAATATCACCCAGCTAACATCCCTGTGACCTACCTGCAAAATACACTGGTGTAAAAGCTGCACAAACATTGTGGGAGTAGCCACCAACTTTCTAATTGGATGTACGACCCATTCCATGAGATAGGACATGGGCCTAGAGTAAGAAGCAATACTATTATTTTTTTTTTTTATTTTTCAAGACAGAGTTTCTCTGTAGCTTTGTAGCCAGCTTTGGAACTAGTTCTTGTAGACCATGCTGGCCTGGAACTCACAGAGATCCACCTGCTTCTGCCTCTTGAATGCTGGGATTAAAGGCATGCACCACCACCACTCGGCAAGGCACAATACTGTTATTCTGCTAAAATGGTATAGTAGTCATTAGGGGTGGAACTTCTGGTTAGGCACCAGCTTGACCTAGTAATATAACAATTCCAACTGGCATACTCTTCTACCCATAGATAAGTACCTTGGCCAAACCTCATCAGAGAAGCTTATTCTTCCAGTAGATGGGAACTGCCAAGGCAATCCAAAACTGGGCAATGTGCAGAGAATGAGAGGATTTGGAGCACTCAGTTCTAAATGGCAAGACAGTATCCTCTGCTCAAGGATCAGGGTAAGAGGAGGGCAGATCTATTATAGTGGTGACAGGTAATAGCTGAAAGCAGGAAAGGTGTCTTCAAGACACAAAAGAATTCATGTACGAATTCACAGAGACTGTATCAGCATGAACAAGATCATGTATAGGAAAAAAGTGGATGGGGTACCAAGTACTAAGAGGGGGAATCAGATATGTGGTTCCACTCCTAATCAAGAAACTATCAGATTGATACCTGCTGGCCGGAGAAAAAAAAACATAGTTTTCTCCAATGAACTGGGTATAGTACCCATATGGTACATATATGGGAAGGACCCATAGCCGGGGTAGCTGCAGCACAAACTATAACCAGTGGCATTGTTGAAGGTATTTTGTGTCTCATTTTGCATTGTTTAGATACTTTTTTCTTAATTGCCTTTTGTTTTTATTTTTGTTTTTAATCCTTTTCTGGGATGGATTGTGCTTATATCTTTTTTGTTTGTTTGAAGAAACGAAGAGAAAAAGAACATAAATTTGGGTGGTACGGAGGAGGGGAGAATCTAGGAGGAACTGGGGAAGCAGAAAAAAATGGTCTAAATATATTATGTGAAATTTTTTTTCAATTAAAAAAAGTGAATGTTTATTCTGTTGGTTACTGAGGATTTGTTATTCTATAGATTTTGGCAGGAAGCATTGAATAATTAAATAGAATTTCTTACAATTGTGGCTACTTACTATAGTAGTGAACTTTTTTTTAACAAGTTGTATTTAGAAAGTATTTTGATAAATGGCTCCTCTTTCCTAGGGAATTAGATCCCAGTGTACCCGTGGGCTGAGCTCGGCAATTCTATACAAACCACACAAAACTACAGAAATGATCCAAAGTCTCATACATGACTAAATTATTTTTAAAATGTGAAACTATGGTCTGGCAAGATGCCTTAGTTTGTTAAAGCACACTCACCAAACTGGATGGCCTGAATTTGACCCCTGGGAACATAAGAAGAAATGAGAGAGTTGATCCTGCAGATAGTTCTCTATTTTAAACTTGTCTACCCAAACACACACACGTAAACTCACACACAAACACTCACGCGCACACACACACACACACAAACACACACACACAAACGCACACACACAATCACATATGCCAAAGAAATAAATAAAAATATTACATAAATAAAAATTTTAAATGAATAAAATATACAACTAGTTGATGTATTTACCAATTTTTTTCAACTTGGATGCATAGTTGGCACAAAATAAAGGTATCCATTGTATAGATTTATGGCGCTTTTATTTCAAACGCTTTCTTTGCTTCATATTTTCTTATAGCTTACATGAGTTCTTAAATTATTTTTATATAACTTATTTATTAACTATATATTTCATGGTCCTGGTGGTTGAATCCAGACCTTATGTCATGCCCTTGCTTTAGCAGTGAAGGAAGAGTGGCAGCTGAACTCTTCAATTTCCTTTAACATTTCTAGTTTTGAGTACCCAGTCCTTTGTCCTTACTCATAATAGAGCTGACAGCTTCCTCTCTATGTAGTCTAATTAACATTTCAG
The DNA here is from genome assembly GCF_903992535.2 of Arvicola amphibius. Lineage (NCBI taxonomy): Eukaryota > Metazoa > Chordata > Mammalia > Rodentia > Cricetidae > Arvicola > Arvicola amphibius. Next base: position 27,056,312 of record NC_052063.2, read on the forward strand.
ACATGCAGAAAGTCTCTATTATACCATTCATTTTTCTAAGCCTTTCTCTGAAGAGAAAAGAGTACTCAAAGTGTTGCCCCATTTACTAATTACCTAAAGTAAGCTTCAGACTCAAAGTCACAATATTTCCTTTGATAAAAATGTAAATGATTATAGCTCAAATTTATAAAAATCAAAAGTAAAGCTCCCAAATCTATTGAAGTTTAGAACAAACAATGAAATCAGTCCCTTCCCTGCTTCAGTACTTAAAAAGTTTAAAACTAGTAAAACTTGAACTCAATGCTAATCATCACATTGAAATTAATTGAAATAATGTAAATAAAAGTACTTCATAAATGTTTAAGCTATATTCAGATAAGGTATTATTCGTAATCATCAGTTCAGCCATATGATGCTATAGTTTTGATTATGCAAATAAACATTTATTTCAAAAATATTAATTGGTAAAATCATGTCAAAGTAAAGTACATATTGGCTTTGTTGGTTGTGAAGGTTTATTTTACCATTTAGAATTTTAAAAACAAATATACCCATATATTATAGCTTAGTAACCACACACTCAAAACTAATCTCTGTTATTTTATGCATAAAAAGTTATAATCCTATAAGAAATAAAGATGCGGTATTAAAATTTACAGTTGTGTTCAAATTTAAAGTGTTTCATAGGTTAAAGTGCAGACAAAAGAAATACAGCGTATACCAATAAACCCATGACATTCTCCAAAAGATTAAATAAAATAAATGAACAGTATTTATTTACTACTATTTATATAAATGCTTTTTGAGAGCTTACCAGCAAGTCTCCTCTTTCTTTCTTAAAATTTCACCTCAAATAGTGTTTATAATTAACCTACATCCTCATCCAAAGCATTACTAAGAGAATACAAATGAAATTTCCCTCAAATTTCCATAATAATCACTGAGATTTACATAAAATTTACATAATAACAATCATAATTAAGTATCATTATAGTAATGGTTAAAAAACAACCCTCATAAATAGCATATACTGGTATATGTCTAGCAGAGACAGGAGTTTAAAGCCATCTCTACATTTATTTTATTGTCTCATTTTATTGGAAATGTATTCAGGTAAATTATCTTTTATAATATGTGTGCTTTCCTTCACACAGCTTTTGAGGTAAGTTACTGTTTTTGTTTTGAGAGTTATATAATTTAGTGTAATGATATGAGGACAGGTAATTTACATTGTTTCCATTTGTGAGCAACAATTTGAGGTACATGTAAGGAAAAGCACACCAACTGATTACCCAATACCAATAATTAGTTCTGACTATGTATGTATATGCATATATATATACATATTGTATATGATGCAATATATACATATATGTCTTACGCATGTAACAACAACTAATAAAGTTAGAGCCTGTGAATTTGAAAGAGAATAAGGAGAGGTATAAGAGAGGGTTGGGAGGGCAAAATGAAAAGGAGAAATATGTAATTAAAATCTCTAAAATACAATATAAATAGAGAAAAAGAACATGGAGAAATAACATTAAACAGTTCTGTTATGTGATTTTTATATGTTTTATATTTTTCTTCCCCTCTGTTTCTTGAAACTTTAACACATTTTTTGGGGGGGGACTTTTTTCTGAATTTCTTGGGATGCCCTAAGAGCTAGGGGACTCCAGATTGAGTGCAGAGATCCCATGTTCCCTCACCCACTCTTCTGAGTGCTAGGATTGTATCCCGCTCCTGCTAGACATTTCTGCTTTAATTTAGTGACTTATTTAAAATATACTTTTCTACTCTTGACATTTTACTCCTTTTCCCTCCAGAATGGCTAAATCTATTTGATTTAATAATATCAGTAATGAATAGACAGCACAGCATATAAGAAAGACAATGTGTATTTACAATGATATTAATTAGAAAGAAAGGAGAAAATGAGTGCAAAAATAATAGAAAATAACTTATATATAATCATGTGTCCCATGATTATTAACATTCTGATCCCATGGTTTTTGATCTGTAAAAGTAAATGTGGAATCCTAAGGCATAATAAAAATATGTGTGGGGCAGTAGCAGCACAGACTTTTAATCCCAGCACTTGGGAGGCAGAGGCAGATGGATTTCTGTGAGTTCGAGTCCAGCCTGGGCTATAAGAGCTAGTTCTAGGACAGGCTCCAAAGCTACAGAGAAACCCTGTCTCGAAAAAACAAATATATATGTTCAATAGCGCTTACATATTTTTCTTAACATACAAGAAAATAAAACAATAAATATGAGATGAAGGAATAGGTCTTGGGGAGATGGAGAAAGATGGGAATGAATATGTTCAAAATAACTTTATGCATGTATGAATTCTCAAAGAACTGATAAAAGTATGTTGGTGGAAAGAAACATTTCAGAGCAAGGTTAAACAAGTCAGGTAGTTTCTGTGGAAGATAACTTCCTAAAGGGGGAAGAAACTGAATTCAGTACAATAAATGAAAGGAGAGATGGATGATAAACAATGGAAATAAAGGGAGAGTATTGAAGATATCAGGGTGAGGTTCTTCTCTATAATTAAACTATGTATGCTTGCTAATTTGTGATTATCAAAGAAATGTTATCTTCCACATATATTAGAGAAAATTATTTTTTTTCATTCTAAGTGTCTCTCCACGTGGTCTTTCAATAGAGTTTGTATCGCTCGGAAGAAAAGCACTCCAAAAGAACAACACACAAAGAACACAACTATGAGTTTGGTAACAAAACAAGGAAATGTTTGCTTCAGCTTCTGGAATCAGCTCATGGCTGTGGTTCCTTGGCCAGATGGTTTTGGGGAGTGGGTGAATCCTTGAGCCGGGGTGCATGGCTTAATGGATTTTCTGTGGACCACAAGGCAGCCAGCCAGGGAAACAGAAAAGAAGGACTCATTTACATAGCAAAGTCATCAGCCATGGAAATTATGAATCTGTAAATGAGATAACCCTTTCATGAGGTCAGATTATTTTTCTGCCTTTTTTACTAAATTTTTTTTAATATATTTTTCCCATTTTACATAGTTATCCCTGTTCCCACTCCCTCCCCTCCTCCAGTTCCGCTCTTCCCTCCAGTTCCCATCCACTCCTCTGAAAGAGTCAGGCTAACCAAGGGAGTCAACAAAGTCTGACACTTCGCTTCAAGGCAAGATCAAGGTCCTCACCTCTGTAGCTATGCTGAGCAAGGTATCTCACCAAAGAGATGTGCTCCAAGATTCTAGTTAAAGCACTAGGGATAAATCCTTGTCCCATTTCCAGTGACCCACAAACTGCCCAAGTCTCACAACTATCTCCCACATTCAGTGAGCCTAGTTTAGTCCTATGCAGATTCCCCTACTATCAGCCCAGGGTTGGTGAGTTCTCACTAGCTCAGGTCAACCATTTCTGTGGGTATCACCATCATGGTCTTGGTCCTTTTATTCATACTATCACTCTTTGAGTGCTCTTTGAGTGCTCTATGGTAGTCTGGCTCAGGGCTTTGTTCTAGATCTCTGTATCTGCTTCCATCAGTTGCTGGATGAAGGTTCTATGATGAGGATTAAGGTAGTCATCAATCTGATTACAGGGGAAGGCCAGTTTAGGTGTCCTCTCTACCATTGCTTAGAGTCTTAGCTAAGATCATCCAATGGCTTCCTGGGAATTTCCCTAGTGCCATGTTTCTCTTTAGCCCTTTGGTGGCTCCTACAGTCAAGATATCCCTTTCCTTACTCTCCCTCTCTGTCCTTCCCCTTTCTTGAGCATTCTGTTCTCATCTTTTCCTTTATCCTCTTATCCCCTTTCCCTCCCCTTCCACCCTACCTTATTTCCTCCATACTCCCAATCTTTTCAGGAGAGCTTGTCTGTTTTCTTTTCCAGGGAACCCATGTAATGCTCTCTAAGGGTTTTCCTTGTTACCTAGCTTCTTTGGGATAATAGAATATAGGCTGGTTATCATTTGCCTAATGTCTAATATCCACCTATTAGTGAGTACATACCATGTTTGTCTCTCTGGACCTGGGTTACCTCACTCAGGATGGTTTTTTTCTAGTTCTATCCATTTGCATGCAAATTCCAAGATGTCATTGTTTTCTACTGGTGAATAGTACTCCATTGTATAATGTACCATATTTTCTTTATTCATTTTTTGGTTGAGGCACACCTAGATTTTTTCCAGGTTCTGGCTATTAACACAGGTGAACAAATGTTCTTGGGGTATGACTGTGCATCCTTTGGTATATGCCCAAGACTGATATTCCTGAATCTTGAGATAGATTAATTCCCAATATTTGAAGAAACTGCCATCCTGATTTCCAAAGTGGCTATACAAGTTTGCACTCCTAGGAACAATGGAGAAGTGTTCTACCTACTTCACTTTCTCCAGCATAAGCTATCTTTGGTGCTTTTGATCTTATCCGTTCTGATTGCGGTAACAAAGTATCTTGGAATTGTTCTGATTTGCATTTCCCTGATGGCTAAGGATGGTGAGCAATTCCTTAAGAGTCTTTTGGCATGTGCCAATCTTCCACTAAGAGTCCTCTGTTTAGATCTGTACCCCATTTTTTATTGGATTATTTGGTAACATGATGTCTAGTTTCTTGAGTTCTTTATATATTTTGGAGCCCTCTGTCTGATGTGGGATTTGTGAAGAACTTTTCCCATTCTATAGGCTGCCATTTTTTATCTTAGTGACAGTGTACTTTGCCTTACAGAAGCTTTTTAGTTTCAAGAGGTTCCATTTATTTATTTTTGTGCTCAGTGTCTGTGCTACTGGTGTTTTACTTAGGAAATAGTCTACTGTGTCCATGCATTCAAGGCTACTTCCCATTTTCTCTTCAATGAGGTAAAGTGTAACTGGATTTATGTTGAGGTTGTTGATCCATTTGTACTTAAGTTTTGTGCATGGGCATAGATATGGATCTATGCATTCTTCTGGTCAACATCCAGTTATGCCAGCACCAATTGTTGAAGATGCTCTTTTTCCCATTGTATAATATTAGCTTCTTTGTCAAAACTCAGGTGTTTATAGGTATATGAATTAGTATCTGGGTCTTTGATTCAATGCCATTGATCCACCTGTCTGTTTTTTGCCAATATTAAGCTGTTTTCAGGGATGCATGGGATGTATCTAAATATAATAGAAGCAATATAGAGCAAACCAACAGTCAATATCAAATTAAATGAAGAGAAACTCAGGTGATTCCACTAAAATCAGGAACAATACAAGGCTGTTCACCCTTTCCCTATCTATTCAAGATAGTACTTGAAGTTCTAGTTAGAGCAAGAAGAAACCAAAAGGAGATTAATGGGATATGAATTGGAAAGGAAGAAGTCAAACTTTCACTATTTGCAGATGATATGATAGTATATATAAGTTACCCAAAAAAGTTTTGAGGGAACTCCTCCAGCTAATAAACACCTTCAGTAGTGTGGCAGGATACAAGAGCAACTCTAAAAGAAATAAGTATCCCTCCTATATCCAAAAGATAAATGGGATGAGGAAAAAAATCAGAGAAACATCACCATTTACAATAGCCACAAATAACATAAAATATTGGGGTAACACTAACCTAAGAAGTGAAAGACCTGTTTGACAAGAATTTTAAGTCTTTGAAAAAAGAAATTGAAAAAGATATCAGAAAATGGAAAGATTTCCCATGTTCTCGGATAGATAGGGTCAACTTAGTAAAAATGTCAGTCCTACCAAAAGCAATCTACAGATTCAACGCAGTACCCACAAATATTCCAGTATAATCCTTCACAGACCTTGAAAGAAGAATATGCAAATTCATATGGATAAACAAAACAATCTAGGATAGTGAAAATAATCTTCCAAAATAAAGAAACTTCCAGAGGGATCACCATCACTGCCATCAAGCTCTATTATTGAGATCAGATTTTAAGTATCTAATATAATATTAACTACAAGCACAGTGATGTATATCATATCTACATAACTTATTATTTTTTTGAGTAAACAGAACCTTAAGCCGGTTGAGTAGTAACCCCTCGATACTATCAGTATTTAAAACAAACCATAGTAAACAATGCCCTCTTCTATGTTTTCTTGATAAAACTGACTTTAGACATCACCAGAGAACTTATTGGATCAGCCATATAGCCTTTGTCTCTTTAAATGTTATCCTCTGAAATTAAGGATCATATGTGTATGTTCCTGCCAACCGGTCAAAGTGAAGTACCCAAAATAGGCAATATCTTTATAGCAAACCATCATTTGCCCCAGGCTTTGAGCATCTTCAATTGATAGCAAATATTGGAGAGATTAACTGTCCCCATTGAGATCTGCCTAAATCCCAAATTCAAATACAATGAAAATGACATGTTTTAAGTTAAGAAGTATTTTGTCATAGAAATAAAATAGTAGCACAACGTGTAACTTGCAAAAAATAATTCTAAAATTAAATAAACTTTGATGATAAGAAATGGATTTTTATCATGTCATTTCCTGTATTCTTGTACTATTGAAACATGTAATAAGAAAGATAAACTGTCTACTCTGAAACCAAAATAACAGTGAAGCAATTGCACAATGGGAGAACAGCATTGTGAGCAAGATTCATGTTTGGAATAGTAAAGTTGGCTTTTGTATTGAAATTTGGTTATACGGATAAATCGCTATCAACAAAAACACTGAGGTCCCAGCCAGGATCCAATACTGGGTGCTTTATTACAAATGCTTCTGAATTGCCAAATTCCGCAGACCTTTCTGTGTCTGGCCCTAATTCCAGGCTTAGAAGGACGATGCCTCTCATTTCCACAGAGACACGACAAAAGGCATGACAATTAAAGGGATCTGCCTGGAGAGCTTGCTAGGTGGAGTTTCATAACCAATGCTATGTCTGATTTCAAACTTTGCCGCTAGCCATGGTTCTGACTTCACTCCAGCTGTTGGAACTGCCTAAGCCTGAGTTTCTACATATAGAAAATGAAGCTTTTTTCCATCTGCCTTACAGGGTGTTATGAGGATTAGCGATAAGGTTGCTTAATGTTTATAACAGTGCCTGGCATGGCAAAGACACCACTATTAAACAATAGTTTCAAGCACTGAAGCTAATCCCTCTTGGAACAAGTCTGAAGAGATTTCAAATCCTTGTCAAATCAAGAAGTATCTGTTAATCTCGGAGATGAGTTCTGATTCTCTAAGCAGTGATGAGTTTGACATAAATGAGACTCACATAGATGACTGTAGAAACTTCACTAACTTTACATAACAAATGTTCAAAAAGTTCTAGAAATATCTGTACTAATCTTAAAGCGACTAGATAATTATGACCTTTTTAAATTAAAATTATAACATATTCCAATTAAACACAACAATTATACTATGATTTCTTGAAAGAACTATGGAAATGGGTAGCTCAGTGATTAGAGCCATAAGAATGGCTGGATGAAAACAGGAGAAAAAACAGTCTGCATGCATTTGGAAAATTCTAGAATGTGGCCTTTAGAACAAGATGATATTCCTAGAGATGGTGGCAATTGCCCTCCTAAAATAATAATTCTCATTATAGCTGGAACAAGTAGTCCATGCCCATCATCCCTTCATTTTGAAGGCTGAAGAAAGAGAATGCCATTAGTTTGATAACAGAGAGACTTGCTAGCAAGACATTACCATCCCAAACAAATAACCAAGCAGAGCAAAAACAAATGAAAGAACCTTCATTCTCCATCTTCACAGGTTCGTACAAAAGGATAATTCTTGGTGGAACAGGAAAGGGGAAGCTTGTTTAAAGATTTATTTTATTTATAATGTGTTTTGCCTGATGTGCACTCCATCCACTCATTGCTCATGGAAACCAGAAGAAGAAATCGAACCCTGGGACTGGCACTACAGTTATCAATCACTATGCTGGTGGTAGGAATAGAAATCTGATTCTCTGCCAAGAAAACTGAGTATTTTCAACTTCAGAGCCATCTCCCCAGCTTCAAGGAGGTCAAGATGTAGTGAAAGGATTTGCAATTTTGGAGTCAAATATGATCTCCATGTTTGAGATTGTCACTTTCAATATGACTTAACCTCAATTAATACCTAACTTAATGGCATAATGTTGTTTCAGAAATTAAAGGGATGTAAGCAAGGACATGAAAACAAAAATATATGCTCAATGAGCACCACTCCATTCCTGCTTTCCCATTTGCTTCAGAGCATGTCCTATTTTTTGCCCCGTCCAAGCTGAAAATAAATGCATCGGTCCTTCAATTGGCACAAATTCTCCACATGTTGCATTGGTCAAGGTCATGAGATTTACTAAAGCAGGGTAAGTACTTTGATCTCAAAATTCACTTATCAAAAACTTATGGGTAGAGAGGACAATTTGTAGACTATTTGAATGACCTCATGGAGTGTAGTGCATAGAATCCTTAAAAAAAAAAAAAAAAAACGGTGCTTAATAACAGAAGACTACAGTGACATCCTGGCATTGGGAGTAGGCTGCAAGAGCACAGTGGATGCAGCAGTGTAGTGAATCCTAATACAAGCCATTCCCTCTGATGGCGGAACAGACATAATACATACCCCCAAGGATACCAGCATACACTAGTGAGTGCACAGGGAAAGAAATCCAACCTGTTTCACTGTAATTAGACTTCAGAGTCACTTGCAATGCCAAAGGTAGGATCGTTGTTAGCCACTTGCTTTGTTAGGGTTTTCAGGTCAGAAACCTTAGTGCCCTGTTGGTAACTGAATGTCAAAGTAAAATCATCATGTTTGCCATTTCAAATGAATAGATCTATGAGTTATCTCTAAGATGAGGGAAAGAATCCATAATAATATGAAAGCTATTTATTAAGACACATGGAAAATTATGCTTTAAGAGCTTATAGTCATAGCGCAAAACAATAGAGAGAATATTTAATTAAATAGAAGCATGCAGTGGGTAAAAAATCAGAATCAGAACTGAGAGTATTCTAGAACAAAGAAAGAAAATAATGTGTGTTTAAAAAATTGCAACCCACAGTGAGATCATTAGACTGACAAGGTCAGCAGGAAACAAGAACCTTCAGAAACTAGTACAGTGATCGGAATTAAAATAGGACAACACATCCTAACACAGTATAATCAATCCTACATGTGCCTCCATGTTCTGTGTCCTTCTGCTTATGAGTGATAAACACAATCATCCTATTACCCATTGTTCTTCAATTACAAACAGACCCAGGACTGGAAGCCACATTACAAAAGAGACTGCCAAAAATGCACTGACAGCCAGTGGATGCTTCATAGCTGCAGATTTCAAATCCCTTTGCACAGAAATAACCCAAAACAAGCCAATAAACAGCAACAGATAGTGCCCCCGATGGTGGTATGCTCATTCGATGTTGTGAATGTACAAGAGAACATCTAAAATACAGAATCATCTGGCAAATGTCTAATGCATCCATTTAAGTGCTTAGTAATTCCCCGGGTTCTGTCATAACGTTCATGTTGGAGGGCTAGTATCCTAACTTTCATTTTAAAATGCTCAAATTTGCCTTTAACTAATTAAAGATTAGGGATTAACCAGGGTGAGGGAGTTGAGGGAAATAGTGGTATAATTTGTCCACTTCATTTCTAATTTTGATATGAAATAAACCAGGCAAAAAAAACCCTCCTCAGCAGAACAGCCTCATCTCGTTCAGGCAGTGTTGATGCCCGCTGAGTACCAGAGTTGTTCCGGAGGCAAACAACCATAATACTAAAACATGTTTGCTATATGCTTCAAACAGTCTCCAATGGATTCTGCCATCAAATCGAAATTCTCTCATAGGTTTCAGTAGATATTTTCTTGACTTATACTATTATTTCACAAGGCTCAAATGACATCTTTTAGTGCATTTTTGCTTCTGTAAGAGACTATCACTGACTGGGTCATTTGTGAAGGACAGGTTTTGTTTTCCCATAGGTCTGCAAGCTTAGAAGTTCAAGTTCAATGTGTGCAAGTTGCATTGTTTGGCCAGGGTTGCTTCCAACTTCACGGGTGGTCCCATGGAGAATGTCTGTCACTGAGGAGGAAGGCTGATTTCATGGCGAAACATAAAGAACTATAGAGGGTATCACTGTGTGAAATTTCCAAGGAAAACCTTTATCTCAATTGTGAGAAAAAAAGCCTTCATAACTCAGCTACTTCTTACTAATACTACACTGACAATTAAATTTCATCTCTCACACTTTGGAGATGACATGTTGAAACCATAGGTGTGGTTTCAATACAACATAATTTTCTATGAGAAAAACATGTAGTGCTATGTTTTTTTCCCTTATAGTGGTATGATGTTACTCTATCGAATATGGGGAGAACAAATAGAAAACAAATCTATTGATAAATCAGAAAACAAAGTGTAGACTTATTGAAAAAGGATCAAAAGTTTTCATATTGACATTATTATAGCCAATGAAATAAAGCAAAGCAATATTTCCAAAATGATTTTCCAATATTTGTTAATTTCTAGTAAACAGAAAACAACTATATTGAAAAGGAACATGTATTTGTAAATGAGTGCTTAAAAGTGCCCTTCAGCAATTAAACACAAAAATATAGATCGCCACATTTTCAATATGTGCAATGTACCTTTGAACTATAGATTTTTACAGCAGTATTTTAATAGTATATTCAATTTCACCATGAAACATTGTATGCTTTGAGGATTGGATGTTTAACTTAAATTCTAATGCTATTCCAAAGTTTTATAATTTATTGGTAGAAACTGAGTACCCAGTTATATTTACTGTCAAGAAGGATGTCATCTTTATTTACTTTTTCTTATTGATAATAGGTATTTTATACAGTAATTTGTGATTTGTGATCATGATTTTCCCCTTCCAGATTCTCTCTCTCTCTCTCTCTCTCTCTCTCTCTCTCTCTCTCTCTCTCTCTCTCTCTCTCTCTCCTCTCCCTCCCTCCCTCCCTCTCTCTGTCTCTTTCTCATTAGGAAAAAATAGACTTCTACCCAGCAAACTAACAAACCAGAATAGGACAAAAGAAACACACAAAAAGAAATGAAAGTCATGGGGATGGCACAAGAAATACAGACAGACAAAGAGACACACACATCACATTCACATACAGAGGACTCTCATAAGAACAAGGACCTCCCAAGGAAGGGAAAATAGAAAATTTATTCTGATGCTTTTTTTTCTTTAAATTTCCCTAACAGTGGTTTTCAATGACAGGACCTTTCAATTGTTCAAAAATTGGTTCTAATGACCAAGGTTGTAGTCACCCTTGAAGGTGGGGTCACGGACCACTGTCTGATGTCCTAGAAAACAAAGCTGAACTGATCAGATACTATACAAAACAGCACACATTAACCTAGATCAGAGTATTGGTGAGCCAGAATCTATTCATGAGGAACCTACTTCTCAAATCTCTGTGTCAGTTCCCACTTATAATAAATTAGAGAACTAATCACCATTAGTATCTGTGTTTATAGTTATTGATTTAATTTATAAGATAACTGAGAAATCCACTTAATCCTTCAAACAGTTCTTAAAAATAAGTAAATGGACTTATTTTATTATTTTTGAATAGTGTTATCATTGGAAATAAGAATACAAATACACCGTGAATGATTCTTTACCCACACTATAAAGATTATAACAGGTATGTTTTAGCCTTTAAAACTCTACTACTTGCTACAATAACCTTTCAAAAGAAAAAAACTATAACAAAAATTTTAAAAAACACAATTTTTGAGAGATCAATATTCTTGCTAAAACAAGGGTTTTTGTATTTATCTATATGAAGCATACCACAGAATTTAATTAAGGCCAACCCAAGGATTAACCTTTGTAGCATGTACCTTTAGTACTTCTTGACTTTTACACATTTATTAAATAAGAAATAATCTTTGAAAACCATGGAATCTTTGACACATTTGAAGTACTTAAGCTTTAAGAAACTTATTTAGATAAAATAGAACCCTTGCTGATCCTGGCCCACTTTTAGAGACACATTCAAACCCCAAAGCTTTGTTATTTCTGAAGTAGGTTGTTAAGTGATTTTTCTTTGTATTTCCCTTTCTGCCTGAGAGGACTCACTTCTAAACATTCACATCGTTGTAAGGGGCATTTCTGGAAAAACAGAAAGAACAGTTATAAATTTCTTTTCTCACACTGTAAATTTCACAGTTAGTCCTTCTGTAGACTTTTATTGTGGTTTGTATATACTCAAAACTCCAGTTTGTAATAAGTGCAATGCAAACACCAATCAGATAATCACAAATATTATTTGGAAATCTGAGGTTTTACCTTTATTCTGATATCGCCACAGATTGTGGAACCTTCAGGAGTTTTCTTGGATTTCCAATGAGAGACAAGAACAAACCGATGCTGGGAAATGGTCATCAAGCTTTTGAATCACAGTTACATTCCCTTCCATTTTTTTGCATCAATGACTATAAGGTTTTTGGTGCAACTGTGAAAATACATCTTCTGTGAATGAAGTTTTCTACTTGAAAGTACCAATAAGGAATCGACACAGGGGCCAGGAATGACTTAGAAGAATATTCTAGGGAATATGTTTTTTTATGTGCTTGTTTTCTAGTTTTGCTATTACAGAGAACACAGCTAGTCAAAAATGAAAAGAATAAGTCATGATAAAGTGCCCATCCCCAATAGGACATCTAAAATATAACTCTATACAAGGTTCAGAGAATATTATGAAAGAAGGAGTGAAAGATGTTTTAAGGGTTAAAAAAACAAGAGAAGTGTTGCAAAATGGCATCTTCTGGATATGATAGCAATCATGTACCCATGAACGCTCAACTGTAGATTTGTCTGAACAAGATTGAATCACAGAGTACCATTTGACATCTTAGCATGGAAGGGATAAAGGCTCCCAAGTCACCACCCTGATTTAAAGACCTACAATCAGCATGACTGGCTTGGAAGACAGAAAACAGTTTTCCATCGGGATTAATTACCCTGATGGGTTGCCCATCTCCAAGGGATAGCTTTACACACATGTGCATGCAGACATAGTAACTGGACAAAATAGTTCGGAGGTACATATACTAATACCAGGTATAGAAGAAGAAGAATGAATTGGAGAGGATATGTGAGGTTCATGGAATAAGTTGGAGAGAGGGACACCAAGAAAAAGTATTATAAAATGTATGTAATGAAATGGTCAAAATAAATAAAATTGAAATACTTTGAAAATCTACTCAAGACAGGCATGGTAGTACACACCTTTACTCCCAGCACCCAGGTGGCAGAGGCAGATGGATCTCTGTGAGTTCAAGGACAAACTTGTCTACAAAGCAGGCTGTTCCAGGACAGCCAGGATGGTTACCCAGAGAAACTCTATTTTGAAAAACCAAAATAAATAAGATAAATAAATAATAAAAGAAAAAAGGAAAAAAGAAAATTCTAATGATTATTGGGGTATTATATACATTTTCATATAAGAATTGCTAGGAATATGTAGTAATGTTATTTTTTCTTTTTATTCAGCTTACTGAATTCTTTAAGACTTTTAGAAGTAAAGGGCACAAGTAGAAGTTTAACTTTCCCAAGGAGAGTACTGTTAACACATGACCATGACAGGCAACACAAATCAGTATGCTGTCTTGGTCAATGATTATCACAAACAGAATTAATTGTATCACAATGAGAAATTAAAAATAAATCGCTTGTCATAGTCATAGTCATACATTTAATAAACATAACACATATCCTATTTTTGAAAGTTAATCTAAAAATATTTTCTCTTCTTGATTTCCACATGTGTTGTTGATAGTAACAAATTTCATTTGTTTACATCAAACTTTAGCCATTATATAATTGAAGCAGATGTGTATGTCATTAATAACCCAACTTATGATATTTTGAATTAAAGATTTATTATTGGGAAATACTATTTTAAGGTGTGTTACTTTTGTTTATGTTGTGGGACATTTGTTTATTGATGCAAATATGTGTTGCTTTTGTTTATGCTGAATTAGTTTAACGCCATTTAGCTGTGATTATTTGCCTGTCTTTATAGCTGAATGGCCAATAGCGAGCAAGGAGCAAGGATAGGTGGAGCTTTCAGGCAGAGAGGATAACTAGAAGGAAAAATCTGGAAGGAAGGGGAAGAAGAAAGAAAGAACAGGGGGAGGAGGAAATAAGAGGCCAGTCACCCAGCCACCCTGTCAGCCACAGAGTAAGAATGAAAGTAAGATAGAAAGAAATGGAGAAGACAAAATCCAGAGACAAAAACCAGACGGTTAGTTTAAGTTCAAAAAAAGCTAGCAAGAACAAGACAAGCATAAGCCCATGTATTCATAAGTCATAATAAGCCTCTGGGTGTGATATATTTGTGAGCTGCATGGCAGGTCCCCCAAAAGGGAAAAGATACAAAAGAGTAAAAAAAAAATTGTATTAAATTTCCTACTTAATTTATTTATTCACTGCGCATCAGTATTTTTGATATATTGTTTCCTCTTAATGTCTTTGTAGATGCAGGAATGTATGAACACAAGAGTCCACTCTGGGTAAAATGAAATTAATGAATAAGAATATTTCCACTACTTTTCTGAGAGAGGTGAAGAAAATTGTCTTTCTAGATTTCCAAAAACACTTTTATAGAGCAAAATTACAGAATCCTAAAAGCAGATCCTTTCATTACTTACAACTAAACCCAAGAATTATATAACTGTGCTAAATTGTCCAAATCGAAATCAACCTAGTTCTCTTTATATAACAGGACTAGTAAATGTTACATCTCCCTCCCTACTCTCCAACTCAGAAAGAATAGAGCAGACTATATTATTGAAGATCAAATTTACTTTCCTCTTTCATTTCACGAAAATTAAAGTATTTCTTGGAAGGAGGCAAATACATCAAGATTAAGTTCCAATGAACATGATTTTTGCTTTACCTCAGAGCACCAACCTTTACTACAGAATCATTTCACTTCATTTGATTTCTAATTGAAACTAGTAGCTATAAAAGCAGAAGTTGCTCTTTCTGAAAAATAAACAATGAAGCCTCTCCTGAAACCTTACAAATACGTAATTATAATTGATAATGCTCCTTTCATTGACAAGTGTGTGTTTAAAGCAGAACTTTTCATTTATACAGTCATGGAATAATACTCATGAGATAGTGCTCTGGGACAATGGCCTTGTACACTGTAAAGTTTTGTCGCTTGCATTGGTTTAATAAAATGCTAATTGGCCAGTAGCCAGGCAGGAAGTATAGGCAGGGCAACCAGAACAGGAGAATTCTGGAAAGATGAAAATCTCAGTCTGCAGTCAGCACCCAGACACAGAGAAAGCAAGATGAGAATGCCTCACTGATAAAGGTGCCAAACCATGTGGCTAAACAGACAAGAATTATGATCTAATTAAAGATGTAAGAATTAGCTAATGAGAATCCTGAGCTAATAGGCCAACCCGTTTGTAATTAATGTAGGACTCTATGTGTTTTTTTAGGACTGATGGTACAGAAACCTCTGGTAACAAAATTGAACTTTGGATAATTTAAAATTTCTTATTATTTGGCATACAAGGTCACACCATTACTTTTGTATACTTCGAGATTAAGTACATTATGAGAGTTTTAAATAAGGACATAGGAAATGTTTCAGCCATGATTAGAATGGTTGAGTTTGCTTTAATAGTCAATAAAATGTTATTGGAGAAAACCAGTCTGGGTAACAAAATTTATTTAAAATTCTCACTCTGATCATAAAATACCCAATGTAGGGATGAAAAATGAAATGAAAAGAATGAATGGCAGAAATTTCTGCAATTAAAAGAAAATCTTTTCTCCAGGAAGAGGAAACTGGAGGAGGTTAAGAATGCTGGAAATACTGATAGAACTAATAGAAACATCCTGGGCTTCATTTATGTGAATTGTTAACGTGATATGTTAGGTTTATGGGAAGACAGGTAGTGTAACTAGCATAGTTTGCAGTTGAACTATAGCTAGGTGTATTTAAATTTTAAATTGCCATGATTTAATGAGTAACCATTCACTGTCAATTTAAAATATACATTTTTCTTATCTTATTTTTAGAACTGTACAATGAGATACATAAAATATGTAATATATTTTTTACATGTAGAGAATATGTTACTTTCCAATGGTAAGAAGTGATAATGGGTGAAGTCAAAATTTGAATTCCGATGATCTAATTATCCATGGACTATGTTACTGCTAGAAAGTCAAATGAAGACAGATGTCTCAGTGAGTATGAGACACTTCTGATTGAATTTGTATCGATCAGTAGGCAGATGCGTAGACACCAGTATGAAAATATGGCACAGACATGTATATAAAGCCTTTACATTTTGTTTCTAGACCACAAACATTCTGACTCACAAAGCTCTTTTAGTGATTCTTAATCCTCCAAACAGCTTGTATAATGACAAATGCTCACAAAATGGTGGTTTGAGAAATTGTAAAATATACTAAAAGAAGAAGCAGAATACTATTTTTTTCATTTGTATATCTAGCATAAATTTGTGTATGTGTGTGTGCACATGTACATGTGAGCGTATACTTGTGGTACACAGTCATGCCATGGTGTACAGGCACAGGTCAGGTATGACTTTTGGTTATTGGTTCTCTCCTCTTCTACCATGTGGGTCAAGGGATCTAACTTAGGCCACCAAGTTTAGTGACAAGTGCCTTTAACGCTGAACCTTCTCACAGGCCTACCATCTGATTTCCCTGGAGACCATACATTGTTTAGAACGTACATTTGTGACTTCTAGTCAAACTTGCCTTATGGGTACAACAGATACAGATCCACTCAGGAGGATCTATTTTTGCTGAGTTGAATGATGACCACCCAAGTACAGTGTCTCACCTTGTCTCTGATTGTCTTAAAGCCTGAGAATGAAGTCTCCACAACATGCTTAGAAATTCTGCCAAGCCCAGACCTTAGCCTGGAAATCACCTCACATCAGAAGGGGTTCCACCAATACTTCTGTCAGTCAAGCTAATTATTTTGAAAAGAACTTGTGCCACTCACTTTGACTATCAGACCATGATCATGACAACATTGTGTTCCATGAAGTTGGGATTCCTCCAGGAATCACACACTGGCCAAAGAAAATGGCCAATGTTTGAGCAAACCAGAAGGAAAGCTTGTCTTCCAAAAAAAAGACTTACAATTTTGGCAGCTGTGAAAAGAAAACAGACAGTTTGGGTGTCAGCCACTCATAATGAGCTAACCTAGAATGAAGAGGAAAAAGTGAAAGATCCAAATGCAGCCACTGAATCATTATACTCCAAAAACTTTTCTTAATCTTCTAACTGTAGCCAGAAGCAACAGCTTTTTTCTTTCTCTCTTTTAAATGAAACAGAATATGAGTATTTGGACTTCGCTTCAGACTTAGTATGACCTTAATAAATCCAGTAGCAATAATATGTCTGTGATTTCTAGAGGCACCAAAATACAAATAGGAGCTGATCTGATAGAATCTCATTCCACAAGACCAAGTTTTGTTGTTGAAGAAGACCTCCCCATGAGAAATTGGATCCGTAGCATTGATCGAGCATTCTCTCGCTGTGATCCCGTTTGAACGAATGTTCCCATGGACTGTTCATCACAAAGTAGATTTTTATTCTTTTTAGACTGTCAAAAAGATTTCCTATTCTTCTCATTAATTCTAATTCCAAGAAAGGCAATCTTTCTATGGAAATTCAGGTCTAATCAGCAGTTTTTATGAACACTTCTACAGCCCTACATCTATCTCATGTCAGAGAACATATTGCTTATACATTATTGATTTCTCTAATTCTTGATCTAGTAACCATAACAACCAATATAAGCAGATCCTAAGATAAAACAGTGTCCTCAAATGGTTCTAAAATAAGGAGTCAGGAGTTAAGCTAAGTTCTTTTAAGTAGGTTTATGCCTTATAGATTTCACTAAAGAGGCTGATTTAGTTTATGTGGGAGAGTGCCCAGGGATATGTACTCCTCAAAACTGATAATGTTATATTCTGCCCTACAGCTGGGAGAAGGACTGAGAGAAATAATTGGATGTTGCCTCATATTTGCTGAGGCTCTTGTTTCTAGGAACAAGGTAAGTCACAGTAGATTCAACTAAGACCAAAGAAAATTATGCCCCAATTCACTAACAAACCATGGAAGCAAGCTCAGACTACTATACCCAGCAAAGCTTTCATTCACCATTGATGGATAAACAAGATATTCAATGACAAAAACAGTTTTAAATAATATGTATCCACAAACCCAGCCTTACAGAAAATAATAGAAGGAAAACCTCAACCCAAGGAAGCTAACTATACCCACAAAAACATAGACATCTGATAACCCCACCACCACCACCAGCATAAGAGGAAAACACACAAACACTACTACCAAAAGATAACTGGAGTGAACAACCAAATTGAGGGCTGAAATCAACAGAATAGAAACACAGAATATCATAAAAAAGAATCAATGAAACAAGAGCTGGTTCTTTAAGAAAATCAACAAGATTGACAAACCCTCATCTAAACTACTTAAAAGGTAGAGAGAGAATACCCAAATTAACAAAATCAGAAACTTCAAAGATTACTACAGAAAAATTTATTGTTCATCGTGGAAAACTTATGCATATACAGAAAAAAAAGGGGACATAACAACAGACACCGAGGAAATTCAGAGAATCATCGGGTCCTACTACAAAACCTGTACTCCACTTTTATAATTAATTCAGAGACTTTTTCCACATGTTTTTAATTTTTTACTTGGTTTATGTGGTAAAAGATCCATTCTAAAATAATATCTTTCTTACTGATTATTTTTTTTAGTTAATCTTGTATCCTCCTACATTAATGAAAGTGTTTATGAGTTGTAGAAGTTCCTTGGTAGAATTTTGGGGTTACTTATGTAAACTATCATATCATAGGCACACAGTGAGAGTAGAATTCCTTTCCAATTTGTATCCCCTTGATCTCTTTCTGGTATCTTATTGCTCTAGATAGGACCTCAAGAACTATATTGAATAGATATGGAGAGAGTGAACAACCTTGTCTTGTTCCTGATTTCACTGGGATCACTGTGAGTTTCTCTCCATTTAGATTGATGTTGGCTATTGGCTTGTTGTATATTACTTTTGTTATGTTTAAGTATGCTTCTTGTATCCCTGCTCTCTCCAAGACCTTTATAATGAAGGGATATTGTATTTGTCGAAAGCTTTTTTTTGGCATCTAATAGATGATCATGTGGTTTTTATTTTTCAGTTTATTTATACGGTGGATTATTTTGACAGATATTCATCTGTCATCTCTGGGAAGAAGCTGACTTGATCATGGTGGATGATGGTTCTGATGTGTTCTTGGATTTAATTTGTCAATATTTTATTGATTAACCAATATTTATTACAGATTGGTCTGTAATTATCTTTCTTAGTAATGTCTTTCTGTGGTTTGAGTATCAGGGTAATTTTAGCCTCATAAAGAGAGTTTGGCAATGTTCCTTCTGTTTCTATTGTGTGGAATAATTTGAGGAGTATTGGTATTAGTTCTTTTTATCTTATCAGATCACCATGGTTTAAAACTAGAAGTCAACAGCAATAATAATTCCCGAAAGCCCACAAACACATGGAAATTAAACAATGCTCACCTGAATCATCAATAGGTCAAGGAAGAAATAAAGAGAGAAATTAAAGACTTCCTAAAATTCAATGAAAATGGTCACACATCATACCCAAATTTATGGCACACAATGAAAGCAGTATTAAGAGGAATGTTCATAGCACAAAATGCCTATATAAAGAAGTTTGAAAAATCCCACATAAGTGATTTAACAGAACAACTGAAAACTCCAGAACAAAAAAAGCAAACTCATGCAAGAGAACTAGATGGCAGGAAATAATCAAACTGAGAGCTGAAATCAACAAAATAGAAACAAAGAAAACAATACAAAGAATCAATGAGACAAAGAGTTGGTGCTTCAAGAAAATCAACAAAATGGACAAACCTTTATCAAACTAACCAAAAGGCAGAGAGAGAATATCTATATTAACAAAAATCAGAAATGAGAAAGTAGGACATAATAGACATAAAGGAAATACAGAGAATCATCAGGTCATATTTTAAAAACCTGTACTCCATAAAATTGGAAAACTTAAAGGAAATGGACAACTTTTAGATAAATATCACTTGCCAAAATTAAATCAAGACCAGGTAAGCAAATTAAACAGATCTATAACTTTTGAAGAAATAGAAACAGTCATCAAGTCTCCAAACCAAAAAGAACTTAGGACCAGATGGGTTAAGCTCAGATTTCTACAAGATTTTCAAAGAAGGTACAGTTTTTTCTAATAATATGTTGTGATTGAAGTTTTTCCTTCTTCACCTTCCCTGAAATCTTCTCTGTTTCCCTTCCTATCAAAATACACTATTTTGTCTCTCCTTAGAAATCAAACAAGCATCTGAAGAACAATAATAAAATAAGTTAAGACATAAAAATGGAATAGGAAAAATGAACAAACAAAAAAGAGACAAGGTTAGATGCTGAGATGCTCATCCACAGATACAAGATTCCCATAAAAATTTAAAACCAAAAGCCATAATATTTATGCATGGGATCTGTATTTTGGAATTCAAATTCATGGATTTTGCTATAGTGTGTTCATAGAAACTGAATTACAATAGAAATACTAGAAATTTGTTTTGTTTGCTGGATTGCATACACAACACTGAATACATCTTAATCTAAACTAAAATATCATACAGCTAACAACTCAATAAGACTTATTGAAATCATTCTTTATGAAAATCACATATTTCATTAAAATGAAGTTCAAATTTCAATAACACAATCTTAAGTGTATTTTACACATCTGATGCAGAAACTGTATATTCATAAAGTTCACACAAATCATCGGGTTTATATATTTGAGACACTGGCATTTTTTTTTTCAAATTTATCGCCTTTACCTTCTAGTACTTAGAAAAGTGTTTAGGAAAAGATGACCACAGTATCCCCCAGATTTTATAGAGGTCTTTTATAATACAGGTCTTCTCCATATAAATTTTGCAGGATGGATAAAATTGAAAATCACCATCATGTTGACCTTGAAAGTAAGCTGTAAGTAATGTATTTACTGCTTCTGGTCTTGTTTTTCACACTGGCACACATTTCAGACATAAAGTTGTGTTCATCTTCAACAAGAATAAAGCACTGTATTTTCAGTCATCGTTGAGATTTATTCTGTTTCCTGAGAGCTGCCACATCCCTGACTCGAGTGCTTAAATACTATTCTCTCTCTTGTTTCGATCTTCCATTTGAAGGTAGCTTAAATGAATTAAGAAAATATTTAGAAGTTTCAATAATTTTTTTCCAGATAATTTAGTATCTTATGTGTTTAAATTCTCTGTGTGTTTATAAATACACAAACACACACACGCACACACACACACACACATATATCCATATATATAACAAAATTAATAAAAATAGATGTCATCAATCTGAACAAAAGCAAGGAGGGGATATGGTAGTGTCTGGAGCGTGGAACAAAGGGAGAAATGATAAAATTATGATTTCAAAAAATAAAACAATTTTTAAAATTCTATCAATAATATAAAATCCAGAACTCTTAACAGAAACATCCCAGGTAACTGTTTTTCATTCATTCAATAACTATTCCTTGAGAAATCACAGTGTGTAGGCAAATTTGGAAAAAAAATGTTTATTTCATATTCTAGTGTTTATCCATATATACTTTTGTTTCTTTTTATTACAAACATGTAAGGTACTCTGATTGCATTCAGTAGCTTAGCTTGTCCCATCTCACTCTTACTGAACTCCTTTGTTTTTCAAACAAGTCTTGCTCTCACTTCTGTGACGTTTACAATTGAGTCATGACTTGCAGAGTATTAATTGATGGTATGGTCCTATGCAAAGCAAAGCTATAGCACATATTTCTCGGTATGTTCTAACACTTACTGAATGTTTTTTTACATATTAAGAACTAGAATTAGTACTTTTACATCTCAAATTTTACCACTAATATAATTTGGAAGAATTTAAAAATATGTGGATAAGGGGCCTAACACTTGCCTCTTTTGGGACACATACACAAACACACACAAGAAGAAACAAAAGACTTAACTTCATTTCAACTGCCTTGTACCAAAAGGCATGAATTGGGACCTTGATACACAGTCTCAGGACTTAAGAGGTATTACCTCTTCATTGTTCTAGCATCCACTGATATATTGGACCACCAACAATAATCAAGACTGAATGAGTACGCTCTCTGTCCATTCTCCTCTCACTACTGCCATCAATCACAACTGAAGAAACTATAATAAGACTGCAGGGCAGCATCTAATTGAAATTAAAATCAATATTCCCTTCTAAACTGACACCCAAATACGCCTCTTCTAGAAAAAAAAAAAACTTTTATTACAAAAGTCATCCTGTAAATGAGTTAAACCCACCAGACTCATCAGATAAACAAATATCAACATAATGACAAAAGATGCATTAAACAGTGTACCTGTAAAATGTAGACAAAAGTTTCTGTCCTGCCTGGTCCCATAGCCATTCAGTCCCAAATAAACACACAGAGGATTATATTAATTGTGAACAGTTTGGCCTGTTGTTTGGGCTTATTATTAACTTGTTCTTACAACTTAAATTAACCAATAATTATTATCTATGTTTAGCCATGTGGCATGTGGCTTGGTACCCTTTCTCTGTAAGGCACTTTCATTTTGATTCCTCTGCCTCTGGTTGATGACTGTGTCTCTGCCTTTCCTCTTCCCAGAATTATTCCAGACTGGGTCTATATGTTGAAGATGTGTGCCGCAACATTGCGAAAGAACTTTGAGTGACCATGCAGAAAGCAAGATGTCTCTGTCATTTCTAGAACTTTGAAAGTTACTTACAATGCATTGCCTGTTTACATAGGTAATATTACAT